>NC_057800.1:578280019-578287944 GCF_018294505.1 Triticum aestivum
TAAACTAGCTCTACAAGGTAGTTCAAATAATTTTACACTAGAGTTGAACTAGCTCTCTAACCTAGTACAAATAATTTTACACTAGAATTAAACTAGCACTACAAACTAGTTCAAATAATTTTACACTAGAGTTGAACTAGCTCTATAAGCTAGTACAAATAATTTTACACTAGAGTTAAACTAGCTCTACAAGCTAGTTCAAATAATTTTACACTAGAGTTGAACTAGCTCTACAAGCTAGTTCAAATAATTTTACACTAGAGTTGAACTAGCTTTTTAACCTAGTACAAATTTTTTTACACTAGAGTTGAACTTGCTCTAGAAGCTAGTTCAAATAATTTTACACTAAATTTGAACTAGCTCTACAGGCTAGTTCAAATAGTTTTACACTAATCTTGAACTACCTCTACAAGGTAGTTTAAATAATTTTACCCTAGATTTGTACTAGCTCTATAACCTAGCACAAATAATTTTACACTACAGTTGAACTAGCACTATAACCTAGTACAAATAATTTTACACTAGAGTTGAACTAGCTCTATAACCTAGCACAAATGATTTTACACTACTGCTGAACTAGCTCTACAAGCTAGTTCAAATAATTTTACACTAGAGTTGAACTAGCTCTATATCCTAGTACAAATAATTTTACACTACAATTAAACTAGCTATACAAGCTAGTTCAAATAATTTTACACTAAAGTTGAACAAGCTCTACAGGATAGTTCAAATAATTTTACTCTAGAGTTGAACTAGTTCTACAATCTAGTTTAATTAATTTTACACTATTGTTGAACTTGCTCTATAGCCTAGTACAAATAGTTTAACACTAGAGTTGAACTAGCTTTATGACCTAGTACAAATAATTTTACACTAGAGTTGAACTAGCTTTATAAACTAGTACAAATAATTTTACACTAGAGTTGAACTAGCTCTATGACCTAGTACAAATAATTGTACACAAGAGTTGAACTAGCTCTATAACCTAGTACAAATAATTTTACACTAGAGTTGAACTAGCTCTATACGCTGGTTCAAATAACTTTACACTAGAGTTGAACTAGCTCTATAGGCTCGTTCAAATAACTTTACACTAGAGTTGAACTAGCTCTATAGGGTAGGTCAAATAATTTTACACTCGAGTTGAACTAACTCTATAACCTAGTACAAATAATTTTACATTAGATTTAAACTAGCTATACATGCTAGTTCAAATAATTTTACACTAGAGTTCAACTAGCTCTACAAGCTAGTTCAAATAATTTTACACTAGAGTTGAACTAGCTCTATAACCTAGTACAAATAATTTTACACTAGAGTTGAACTAGCTCTACAAGATAGTTCAAATAATTTTACACTAAAGTTGAACTAGCTCTATAGGCTAGTTCAAATAGTTTTACACTAATCTTGAACTACCTCTACAAGGTAGTTTAAATAATTTTACACTAGATTTGAACTAGCTCCATAACCTAGTACAAATAATTTTACCCTAGAGTTGAACTAGCTCTATAACCTAGTAGAAATTATTTTACGCCACTGTTGAACTAGCTCTACAAGGTAGTTCAAATAATTTTACACTAGAGTTGAACTACCTCTATAACCTAGTACAAACAATTTTACACTAGAATTAAACTAGCTCTACAAGGTAGTTCGAATAATTTTACACTAGAGTTGAACTAGCTCTATTACCTCGTACAAATAATTTTCACTAGAATTAAATTAGCTCTACAAGCTAGTTCAAATAATTTTACACTAGAGTTGAACTAGCTTTATAACCTAGTACAAAACATTTTACACTAGAGTTGAACTAGCTCCACAAGCTAGTTAAAATAATTTTACACTAAAGTTGAACTAGCTCTACAGGCTAGTTCAAATAGTTTTACACTAATCTTGAACTACCTCTACAAGGTAGCTTAAATAATTTTACGCTAGATTTGAACTAGCTCTATAACCTAGCACAAATAATTTTACACTAGAGTTGAACTAGTTCTATAACCTAGTACAAATAATTTTACACTAGAGTTGGACTAGCTCTATAACCTAGTACAAATGATTTTACACTACTGTTGAACTAGCTCTACAAGCTAGTTCAAATAATTTTACACTAGAGTTGAACTAGCTCTATAACCTAGTACAAATAATTTTACACTACTGTTAAACTAGCTCTACAAGCTACTTCAAATAATTTAACAATAGAGTTGAACTAGCTCTATAACCTAATACAAATATTTTTAACTAGAGTTAAACTAGCTCTACAAGCTAGTTCAAATAATTTTACAATAGAGTTGAACAAGCTCTACAGGATAGTTCAAATAATTTTACACTAGAGTTGAACTAGTTCTACAAGCTAGTTTAAATAATTTTACACTAGAGTTGAACTAGCTCTATAACCTAGTACAAATAATTTTACACTAGAGTTGAACTAGCTCTATGACCTAGTACAAATAATTTTACACTAGAGTTGAACTAGCTCTATAACCTAGTACAAATAGTTTTACACTAGAGTTGAACTAGCTCTATGACCTAGTGCAAATAATTTTACACAAGAGTTGAACTAGCTCTATAACCTAGTACAAATAAGTGTACACCAGAGTTGAACTAGCTCTATAGGCTAGTTCAAATAACTTTCCACTAGAGTTGAACTAGCTCTATAGGCTAGTTCAAATAACTTTACACTAGAGTTGAACTAGCTCTATAGGCTAGGTCAAATAATTTTACACTCGAGTTGAACTAGTTCTACAAGCTAGTTCAAATGATTGTACACTACTGTTGAACTAGCTCTAAAGGCTAGTACAAATCATTTTACACTAGAGTTGAACTAGTTCTATAACCTAGTACAAATAATTTTACAATAGAGTTGAACTAGCTCTATAGGCTAGTTAAATAATTTTACCCTAGAGTTCAACTAGCTCTATAGGCTAGTTCAAATAATTTTACACTAGAGTTGAACTAGCTCTACAAGCTAGTTCAAATAATTTTACACTAGAGTTGAACTAGTTCTACAATCTAGTTTAAATAATTTTATACTAGAGTTGGACTAGCTCTATTATCTAGTACAAATAATTTTACACTAGAGTTGAACTAGCTTTACAAGCTAGTTCAAATAATTTTACAGTAGAGTTGAACTAGCTCTGTAACCTAGTACAAATAATTTTACACTAGAGTTGAACTAGCTCTACAAGCTAGTTCAAATAATTTTACAATAAAGTCAAACTAGCTCTACATGCTAGTTCAAATAGTTTTACACTAATCTTGAACTACCTCTACAAGGTAGTTTAAATAATTTTACACTAGATTTGAACTAGCTCCATAACCTAGTACAAATAATTTTACACTAGAGTTGAACTAGCTCTATAACCTAGTACAAATAATTTTATACCCTAGAGTTGAACTAGCTCTATAACCTAGTAGAAATGATTTTACACCACTGTTGAAGTAGCTGTACAAGGTAGTTCAAATAATTTTACACTAGAGTTGAACTACCTCTATAACCTTGTACAAACAATTTTACACTAGAATTAAACTAGCTCTACAAGCAAGTTCAAATTATTTTACACTAGAGTTGAACTGGCTCTATAACCTAGTACAAATAATTTTACACTAGAGTTAAACTAGATCTACAAGCTACCACAAATAATTTTACACTAGAGTTGAACTAGCTCTACAAGCTAGTTCAAGTAATTTTACACTAGAGTTGAACTAGCTCTATAAGATAGTTCAAATAATTTTACACTCGAGTCGAACTAGCTCTATAACCTAGTACAAATAATTTTAAACTAGAGTTGAAGTAGCTCTATAGGCTAGTTCAAATAATTTTACACTAGAGTTGAACTAGCTCTACAAGCTAGTTCAAATCATTTTACACTAAATTTGAACTAGCTCTACAGGCTGGTTCAAATAGTTTTACACTAATCTTGAACTACCTCTACAAGGTAGTTTAAATAATTTTACCCTAGATTTGAACTAGCTCTATAACCTAGCACAAATAATTTTACACTAGAGTCGAACTAGCTCTATAGCCTAGTACAAATAATTTTACACTAGAGTTGAACTAGCTCTATAACCTAGCACAAATGATTTTACACTACTACTGAACTAGCTCTACAAGCTAGTTCAAATAATTTTACACTAGAGTTGAACTAGCTCTTTATCCTAGTACAAATAATTTTACACTAGAATTAAACTAGCTATACAAGCTAGTTCAAATAATTTTACACTAAAGTTGAACAAGCTCTACAGGATAGTTCAAATAATTTTACACTAGAGTTGAACTAGTTCTACAATCTAGTTTAATTAATTTTACACTAGAGTTGAACTTGCTCTATAGCCTAGTACAAATAGTTTAACACTAGAGTTGAACTAGCTTTATGACCTAGTACAAATAATTTTACACTAGAGTTGAACTAGCTCTATAAACTAGTACAAATAATTTTACACTAGAGTTGAAATAACTCTATAACCTAGTACAAATAATTTTACACAAGAGTTGAACTAGCTCTATAACCTAGTACAAATAATTTTACACTAGAGTTGAACTAGCTCTATAGGCTAGTTCAAATAAATTTACACTAGAGTTGAACTAGCTCTATAGGCTAGTTCAAATAATTTTACACTCGAGTTGAACTAACTCTATAACCTAGTACAAATAATTTTACATTAGATTTAAACTAGCTATACAGGCTAGTTCAAATAATTTTACACTAGAGTTCAACTAGCTCTACAAGCTAGTTCAAATAATTTTACACTAGAGTTGAACTAGCTCTATAACCTAGTACAAATAATTTTACACTAGAGTTGAACTAGCTCTACAAGATAGTTCAAATAATTTTACACTAAAGTTGAACTAGCTCTATAGGCTAGTTGAAATAGTTCTACACTAATCTTGAACTACCTCTACAAGGTAGTTTAAATAATTTTACACTAGATTTGAACTAGCTGCATAACCTAGTACAAATAATTTTACCCTAGAGTTGAACTAGCTCTATAACCTAGTGGAAATGATTTTACACCACTGTTGAACTAGCTCTACAAGGTAGTTCAAATAATTTTACAATAGAGTTGAACTAGCTCTATAACCTAATACAAATAATTTTACACTAGAGTTAAACTAGCTCTACAAGCTAGTTCAAATAATTTTACAGTAGAGTTGAACAAGTTCTATAGGATAGTTCAAATAATTTTACACTAGAGTTGAACTAGTTCTACAAGCTAGTTTAAATAATTTTACACTAGAGTTGAACTAGCTCTATAACCTAGTATAAATAATTTTACACTCGAGTTAAACTAGCTCTATGACCTAGTACAAATAATTTTACACTAGAGTTGAACTAGTTCTACAAGCTAGTTCAAATAATTTTACACTAGAGTTGAACTAGCTCTATAGGCTAGTTCAAATAACTTTACTCTAGAGTTGAACTAGCTCTATAGGCTAGTTCAAATAACTTTACACTAGAGTTGAACTAGCTCTATAGGATAGGTCAAATAATTTTACACTCGAGTTGAACTAACTCTATAACCTAGTACAAATAATTTTACACTAGATTTAAACTAGCTCTACAGGCTAGCTCAAATAATTTTACACTAGAGTTGAACTAGCTCTACAAGCTAGTTCAAATGATTTTACACTAGAGTTGAACTAGCTCTATAACCTAGTACAAATAATTTTACACTAGAGTTGAACTAGCTCTATAACCTAGCACAAATGATTTTACACTACTATTTAAATAGCACTACAAGCTAGTTCAAATAATTATACACTAGAGTTGAACTAGCTCTATATCCTAGTACAAATAATTTTACACTAGAATTAAACTAGCTATACAAGCTAGTTCAAATAATTTTACAATAGAGTTGAACTAGCTCTATAACCTAATACAAATAATTTTACACTAGAGTTAAACTAGCTCTACAAGCTAGTTCAAATAATTTTACACTAGAGTTGAACAAGCTCTACAGGATAGTTCAAATAATTTTACACTAGAGTTAATCTAGTTCTACAATCTAGTTTAATTAATTTTACACTATAGTTGAACTTGCTCTATAGCCTAGTGCAAATAATTTAACACTAGAGTTGAACTAGCTGTATGACCTAGTACAAATAATTTTACACTAGAGTTGAACTAGCTCTATAAACTAGTACAAATAATTTTACACTAGAGTTGAACTAGCTCTATGACCTAGTACAAATAATTCTACACAAGAGTTGAACTAGCTCTATAACCTTGTACAAATAATTTTACACTAGAGTTGAACTAGCTCTATAGGCTAGTTCAAATAACTTTACTCTAGAGTTGAACTAGCTCTATAGGCTAGTTCAAATAACTTTACAGTAGAGTTGAACTAGCTCTATAGGCTAGGTCAAATAATTTTACACTCGAGTTGAACAAACTCTATAACCTAGTACAAATAATTTTACACTAGATTTAAACTAGCTATACAGGCTAGTTCAAATAATTTTACACTAGAGTTGAACTAGCTCTACAAGCTAGTTCAAATAATTTTACACTAGAGTTGAACTAGCTCTATAGGCTAGTTCAAATAACTTTACTCTAGAGTTGAACTAGCTCTATAGGCTATTTCAAATAACTTTAAACTAGAGTTGAACTAGCTCTATAGGCTAGGTCAAATAATTTTACACTCGAGTTGAACTAACTCTATAACCTAGTACAAATAATTTTACACTAGATTTAAACTAGCTATACAGGCTAGTTCAAATAATTTTACACTAGAGTTGAACTAGCTCTACAAGCTAGTTCAAATAATTTTACACTAGAGTTGAACTAGCTCTATAACCTAGTACAAATAATTTTACACTAGAGTTGAACTAGCTCTACAAGTTAGTTCAAATAATTTTACACTAAAGTTGAACTAGCTCTATAGGCTAGTTCAAATAGTTTTACACTAATCTTGAACTACCTCTACAAGGTAGTTTAAATAATTTTTCACTAGATTTGAACAAGCTCTATAACCTAGTACAAATAATTTTACACTAGAGTTGAACTAGCTGTCGGTGTACTAGAATAGGGGTACCCTAGTACCCCGAACTTGTGCACGGGCAGTTGCAGCACCCCGCGGCAGGGCTTGCCGGGAGAACGCCAAGATCCTCCGTGGTTCCCTTGGAGCCATTCAAGAACAAAGTATTCAAGCTCAGGAGACAAGGCCCTGGCAAGAGGAGCTTGCCGGGAAGGCCAACCAAGGCACGCCAAGGAACTTGCCGCGATGCACCACGCGCTCCGGCAAGGCAACAAGGCCCCGGCAAGAGGAGCTTGCCAGGAAGGCCAACCAAGGTACCTCGAGGCCCGGTGAGCGACAAGCTTCCGAACCCGACAAGATAACAACAGCGGCAAGGCGCTTGCCGCGGCAAGGCGGCCACTCTGTGCCCACGCTCCAGCGCATCCACCAACGTGTCGCCCTGGGGGCCTCTCCAGGCGCGCGTGGCGGGAGGCTGTGCAGCCAGCGGTGCGCAGTGGCATGCGAAGCTGACAAGATCGCCATCGTGGCGAACGGTGGTGCCCCTAACGGTCCTTTTCTGCATTGTTTGGGCGAGCCAGACGGGCATTTAATGCCCTTGTCCCCTGCCATCAGGGTTAGGTAGGGTGCACTGTACAAGTAACTGTACCAACCACCCCACTTTTTACATTTGTACCCTTCTCTGCGTTGCCACCTGTCGGTGACCCCTTGAGCATATAAAAGGAGGCCCATGCGCAACGTGGGGGGGGGGGTTCGATTCATTCGCGAGCCAGAAAACACTTAGCTCTCGCGAGCAAGAACATAATAGAACCAGACAAGCAGCATTAGGAATGTTATCTCTCCGGAGAGCTCCGAAGCTGGGTAAACTGCTCGTGTGCTTCGCCTCGATCTGCTCTTCGTGTGATCTCCGCCCCCCGCCGAACCGAAAGGGGCCCGGTCCGCCGGCCCCATAGGTG
>NC_057800.1:578288160-578314587 GCF_018294505.1 Triticum aestivum
AGTTTCCCCGACATCTATGGCACACCAGGTAGGGGGGTTCGATTCATTCGCGAGCCAGAAAACACTTAGCTCTCGCGAGCAAGAACATAATAGAACCAGACAAGCAGCAGTAGGAGTGTTATCTCTCCGGAGAGCTCCGAAGCTGGGTGAACTACTCGTGTGCTTCGCCTCGATCTGCTCTTCATGCGATCTCCGCCCCCCGCCGAACCGAAAGGGGCCCGGTCCGCCGGCCCCATAGGTGTTCGTGGATCAGTTTCCCCCGACATCTATGGCGCGCCAGGTAGGGGGCATCGAGATTGTGCAAACCTGATCCGGCGTTCACACGAGCTAGATCTTCATTCCCTTCATCAACATGCCACCGAAGAAGAAGACTTCGACGGCAGCTGCTCCGTCCATGTCACTTCCGCCGCCGTTGGAGCAAACGGGTGGTGGAATAGACGCCGGCGGAAGAATGGACGTCGACGAGGAAGCTTATGATGCTACCAGGTCCAAGGACAAGGATGCACAAACCTCGGCGACTGTACATGTTCCGCGCCACTCTCAGGAGGTGCAAGACCAACAGCGTCATGACGCTCGCAGTGCCATACGCATGATAGGCCAAGACCAAGCTGGTGGATCTCGGGGTGCTCAAGACCAGCACGCACGCCAACATGCTGGCACGAGCGGGGCACGGTCGCCAGGACGGGATACTGCTCCTTCTAACATAGTTAGAAGTCCGAGCACGTCCCGGTCCTCGCGCCGTCCGCCACTGCCACCCACCACTCCAGCAGAAGCTTTGGCGCGAGCTCAACTGCTCCTAGATTACCCTCCAACATCGGACAAGATCGACGAATGGAGGGCCACCATTCAGAGTCTCATCGGCTACGCCAACGGCGACACTCCATGGCGGCCGAGCGTGTCGCCGCCGCGGCAGGGTTGCCGGGCGCGAGCTGGTGGCAACGAAACGGGTGGAGGTGCAACTACCATGCAATCACCACCCCGAAGGCCAAGATCGCCGACTCGCCGGATCCACCTCGACAACGACTCCACTGCATCGTCGGATCCATGAGCTCGTCACGATCAGCGCCAAGTTCTTCATGATCGACGACAAGAAGACGCTCGAACTCGCATCGAGCGCCGAAGAGAAGCGCGACGTCAATCCGACAAGCGCGCTGGGCCCTCTGTTGACATGCATGCGCCAAGGGAACCAGGCGATCTGTCGTACGCGGTAGGTTGCCCTGCGTTCACTTGTGAGCTGCGGCAAGTCCAGTGGCCCAACACGAAGAACTTCAAGCCAGACGTACCGGAGAAGTACGGCGGCAAGACGCATCCGTCGGAGTTCCTCAGCATCTACACCATTGTGGTGCAGGCTGCCGGGGGACGGGATGACAAGATCCTTGCCAACTACTTCCCGCTGGTGCTCAAGCCCAACGTCAGATCCTGGCTCATGCACTTGCCGGACAACTCCATATCCTCTTGGGCTGATCTGTGCCATCAGTTTGTCGGCGCCTTCACAGGCGGACACAAGCCTCATGGCCATGAGAGTGATCTTCATCTGCTCGCCCAGAAGGAAGGAGAGCCCCTGCGCAAGTACATTCAGAGATTCAGCAGTGTGCAGCACAACATCCTAGACATCCACCCTGCCGCGGTGATCAGCGCGTTCCATCAGAATGTGCGAAACCGCAGGATGCGGGAGGAAATGGTGATGTGCAAGATCAGGGACGTCAGTAAGTTATATGCACTGGCCGACAAGTGTGCACGTGCTGAGGAAGGGAGGAGACTCCCCGGGGAGAATGTAGGAGCGGGAGGATTTGACAGTGAAGATGCTGCCCCGGCAAGGAAAAACCAGCGGCGGAACAACAGAAAGAGGAAAGACAAAGAGGTGCTAGTTGTTGAGCAGTCCGGCAACGGTGGTGGCGCCAAGGAAGCCAAAGCTGGTGACTCCGGCAAGGAGGTTGCCGCGGAGGTGGCGGTCGCCGACAAGCAAGACGGCACCAACAAGCAGTATTGCAAGATCCACCGCACCAAGGGCCATGATCTCCAGAGCTGCAGGAAAGTCGAGCAGCTTGTTGAGCAACAGAAAGCTAAATACGAGCGGCGCGACAAGGAGAAGGCCCAGGAAGGTGTTGGGGGATCCGGCAAGAGACGTCCCGACCGAGGAGGACGCCGCGGCAAGGCCAAGCAGCGGCAAGGAGACAGACCTCCTTGCGGCCGCGACAAGGATGAAGATGACGACGACAATGAAGACATGGATGATGAGGAGACTGATGAGCAGGAGTTCCAGAAGGCCACAGAGGTCCTGTGCGTTGACGGTGGTGCTTCACTGCATACCTCGCACCGTCAGCTCAAGCAGTGGGTGCGGGAAGTTAATGCAGCAGAACCACCCGTCGAGTCACGCAAGCCTCTGAAATGGTCCAGCACGCCTATCATCTTTGATATTGAGGACCACCCTGATCGCATAACTGCGGTCAGGTGCTTGCCGATGTTGGTTTCACCAATAATCCGCAACCTCAAGGTCTCTAAGATGCTAGTTGACGGCGGGGCCGGCTTGAACCTGATCTCCTCCGCGGTGCTCCAGAAACTCCAGATCCCTGACAGCGAGCTCGAGGAGACCGATACATTTCAAGGAATCAACCCGGGAAGGAGCAAGCCGAAGGGAAAGATCACGTTGCCGGTAACATTTGGCAGCGAGCTGAACTTCAGGACTGAGAGGGTCATGTTTGACGTTGCTGACTTTCCATTACCTTACAATGGAATCCTTGGCCGTCCGGCACTCGCCAAGTTCATGGCAGCCTCTCACTATGCGTACAACGTACTGAAAATGCCAGGCCCGATAAGTGTCATCTCTGTCCCTGGCGACAAGAAGGATGCTCTTATCTGTGCCGACAAGATCCACCGGGAAGCAGCAGCCGCAGCAGAACGCAAGACACTTGCCGCTGAAGCTCCCGGGGGGAAGAAGAAGACCAAGTCCGGCAAGAGCTCTGATGCCCACTCCGGCAAGCGCACCTCTTCGGAGTGCTGCGCTACCGTCGATGACGCACCATCGAGCTCCACCGGCAAGTGTAAGAAGGCAATGACAGCTCCACCTGAGACCAAGAAGGTGTCCGCCAAGGAGGACGGCGCTGGTGGTACCTTCACCATCAGCGCCACTCTTGACCCCAAATAGGAAAGCACGCTCGTTGCTTTCCTGCGGGCGAATGTCGACGTGTTTGCGTGGCAACCTCTGATATCCCCAGTGTTCCCAGGAAAGTAATTGAGCACCACCTTGCCGTCTGTCCTCATGCATGGCCCGTCAAGCAGAAAGTCAGGAAACAGGCAGTGGAGCGCCAAGAATTCATCGCAGAAGAAATCGAGAAGTTGGAAGCAGCAGGCCTTGTCAGGGGAGTGCTCCATCCCACATGGTTGGCCAATCCTGTTGTCGTGCGCAAGGCTAACGGGAAATGGAGGCTTTGTATTGACTTCACTGTTGTTAATAAAGCTTGTCCCAAAGACCCATTTCCCTTGCCGCGTATTGACCAGATTGTTGACTCCACAGCCGGATGTGATTTGCTTTCATTTCTTGATGCATACTCAGGATACCATCAGATCTTCATGGCAGAAGAGGATGAAGAGAAAACTGCATTTATCACCCCGTGTGTCACGTACCGCTTCGTACGGATGCCTTTCAGTTTGAAGAATGCCGGTTCAACATTCGCAAGGGTAGTCCACCACGCTTTTGAGCCGCAGATGCACAGAAATGTGGAAGCCTACATGGATGACATAGTGGTCAAGAGCAAGAACAGGGCGACCCTGATTCAAGATTTAGACGAGGCATTTGCAAATCTGCGCAAGATCAACCTCAAGCTTAACCCCGAGAAGTGTGTGTTTGGAGTCCCATCCGGCAAGCTTCTCAGGTTCTTCGTGTCTCAGCGGGGAATTGAAGCCAACCCCGACAAGATCAAGGCCATTGAGCAGATCGAAGCACCAAAGCGCGTCAAGGATGTACGAAGGCTTGCCGGTTGCGTGGCTGCTCTCAGCAGGTTTATCTCTAGATCTGCTGAGCGCGCCCTGCCATATTTCACAATTTTGAAAAAGGCAGGTCCAATAAAATGGACTCCGGAGGCGGAGGCTGCGCTGCAGGACTTGAAGAGATATCTGTCCTCCACTCCAACACTTGTCGCACCTAAGCCGCAAGAGAAGTTGCTGCTATATATAGCGGTAACCAATCAAGTGGTTAGTGTTGCGTTAGTGGCGGAGAGGGAGGCACATGATGAGCCAGCAACCATGGCAGATGCATCCAGCGACAAGTAGGGGGCTTCGCCGACAAGCTCTGGTCCCGACAGAGATGGACCTGTGCAGGAACATAATAAGATGCAGAAGAGAATGGTGCAGCGTCCAGTTTACTTTGTCAGTTCCCTTCTACAGGGGGCTAGATCAAGGTACTCTGGTGTGCAGAAGTTGCTTTTCGGCCTCCTCATGGCCTCGAGAAAGCTGCGCCATTACTTCCAAGCACATGAGATCACAGTCGTCACTCGTTTTCCGCTGAAGAGGATACTGCAAAATCCAGAAGCGACAGGCAGGATTGTCGAGTGGGCGCTGGAACTATCAAGCTTTGGCCTCAAGTTTGAGAGCACTTCAACTATCCAAAGCAGGGCATTGGCAGAGTTCATAGCAGAATGGACGCCAACACCAGATGAAGAAATTCCAGAGACGAACATCCCCGTCAAAGAGGCAAGCAAAGAGTGGCTGATGTACTTTGATGGTGCCTTCTCGCTGCAAGGCGCCGGTGCGGGCGTGCTGCTTGTCGCGCCCACCGGAGAGCACCTCAAGTACGTAGTCCAGATGCACTTTCCCAAGGAGCAAGCAACCAACAATACTGCAGAGTATGAAGGATTGATTGCCGGTCTCAGAATTGCAGCAGAACTTGGGATCAAGAAGCTCATTGTCAGGGGTGACTCACAGCTTGTCGTCCGCCAAGTGAACAAGAACTACCAGAGTCCATTGATGGAAGCATATGTTGATGAAGTGAGGAAGCTAGAAGAGCACTTTGACGGCCTACAGATGGAGCATATCCCAAGAGCTCAGAATGACATTGCTGATGGCCTGTCAAAGTGTGCCGCACTAAAGTTACCTGTGGACCTGGGATCTTTGTGCTCAAGTTGACTCAACCATCCATAAGACCATCAATTGGACAAAGCAAGAAGAGGAAGTTGATTTTTGGTGACTACTTTCCGGCAGAGCTCCCCGAAGCCGCCACCAAGAAAGTCCCCAAGATCAACACCAAGGTTGCTAAGGCGTAGTCTGCTCCGGCAAGCCTTATGGTTTGTTCCGTTGAAGCAGACGCTCCCGACAAGTTTTGCTCCGGCAAGCTTGCCGGGGAACATCAAGCTTCGGCAGGGCCGCAAGTCCTTGCCGTGGAAGCGGATGTTCCCGCAGCAGCAGATGTGCCTTTAGTCCTTGTTGTCGAGCCACAAGCTCCAGCATGGGCACAACAGATTGTCCATTTCCTTCAGACAGGAGAACTTCCCGAAGAGCAAGAAGAAGCGGAAAAAGTAGCCCGGCAGTCAAGTATGTACCAGTTTGTCGATAGCATACTGTATAGAAGAAGACTCAACAGTGTGAAATTGAAGTGTATTTGCTGGGAAGATGGACAAAAGCTGTTGGCAGAGATACATGGAGGCATATGTGGCCACCACATTGGCGCAAGAGCACTTGCCGGCAAAGCTTTCCGGCAAGGTTTCTTTTGGCCGACAGCCCTCCAGGATGCAACTGCACAAGTAACCAAGTGTGAAGCATGCCAGTTCCACTCCAAACAGATACACCAGCCAGCTCAAGCTCTCTAGACGATCCCTTTATCCTGGCCATTTTCGGTCTGGGGGCTCGATATCCTCGGCCCTTTCCCCCGAGCTGTCGGGGGCTTTGAGTACTTGTACGTCGCAATCGACAAGTTCACAAAGTGGCGGGAAGTGCAGCCAGTGAGGAAGGTGACAGCACAGTCAGCAGTCAAGTTCTTCAGGTCAATTGTTTGCCGTTTCGGGATCCCTAACAGGATCATCACCGACAACGACACGCAATTCACGAGCCGCACCTTCATGCAGTACGTCCAAGACCTTGGCGCCAAGGTCTGCTTCGCTTATGTTGCTCATCCGAGAAGCAACGGTCAAGCAGAGAGGGCAAATGATGAAGTGCTGCGCGGGCTCAAGACCAGAACTTTCGACAGGCTGCGCAAGTGCGGAAGAAACTGGATCGAGGAGCTGCCGGTGGTTCTTTGGTCGATCAGAACGACGCCAAATCGAGCCACTGGCTAGACACCTTTCGCTCTAGTCTATGGAGCAGAGGCAGTTCTCCCCACGGAACTCGTATACGGATCACCTCGAGTGCTCACTTATGATGAGCTTGAGCAAGAACAGCTGCGACAAGACGACGCGCTGCTCCTTGAGGAAGATCGTCTTCAGGCTGTTGTACGAGCTGCTCGATACCAGCAAGCTTTGCGCCGCTACCATAGCCGCAAAGTTAAGGCCAGAAGCTTCGAGGAAGGCGACCTTGTTCTTCGGCGCGTTCAGTCCGCCAAGAATTCCAACAAGTTGACGCCGAAGTGGGAAGGCCCTTATTGGGTGAGACGAGTCACAAGGCCCGGCGCTGTCCGCCTTGAGACCGAAGATGGCATTCCGGTGAGCAACTCCTGGAACATAGCACATCTTCGTAAGTTTTTCCCGTAGGGCGCAGTTGCCGGAACCCCGTTCCGGCAACCACCTTTTGTACAAGTCTTGCTGCTGTTGCATGTAATCCTTTGTACAAAGCCGGGCGCAGATCCCGTGCATAAATAGAACCCCATGTGCTCCGCTCAACTTGTCCATTTCATGCATTAGTTTCTTTCTGGCATGTGTTATCTGACACTTTGTGCAGCACCTACATCCGGTAAGCAATAACGAGCCGAAGGGCTCCATATTATTATTTTCTCTTCTTTCTTCTTTTCAACAAAGGAAAAGAAGGTTCCCTCGCACACAAGTTTGGCGGGGGGGAAGGAGAATATTGTGGTATGGACCAGGCGTCGTTCAAGCAAAGTTTTGCCTTGCCGGGAAGCAAACAACAGAAAAGCTAAGTTGCCAAAGTTTGAGCAATCACTTTTTAAATTTTTGAGTTATCTTCCTCGAACGACCCTGCTTTGTATGGAAAACCTGTGCGCGGAGGAACCAACTCGTGGCTAGTTGCGCCCTTACTTTGTTTCGAGTCCGCTCAACGTTCCGCACCCGGCGCTCGCGGCTCGGGTGCCTGCGCTGACAAGTTCCCCAGAAGCGTAGGGTAAAAACATACAAAGGAAGGAATCTAGTAGAGGAAATAACATAGCAATTGATAACAGAAATAAAGTTATATTACAAGATAACTTGTCGTAGCTCTAACAGACTGTTTTCATAACATGATTAGCAGCGACAAGGGAAAAGAGAAAACGGGCGGCCTAGTCTACGCGATCGCCCTCAACCCTCTTGATCTCGCTCACCTTGTCCACAATGGGTGCGACAAGGGCCTTGAGTGCATCCAGATCGGCGTCAGGCGGCAAGGACCTGAGGACGTTGGTAAGGTTGAGGCCTGGGTTGCGGAAGGCCACCTTCATCAGCACCTTCTGGAGAACCCCGGCGCAGATTTTGCGCGACTCGTCGGCCAGCTGCTTTGGGATCCTTTCCCGGAGCCGCTGGAGTGCCATCACCACGCCCTTGAAGAACAGGCTGAGCTTGGCGCTGGGTTGGAGATTATCGTCGAAGGGATTCCCAAAGTCCTCCATCCCCAGCTGCGCCAGCTCCTCATTGATGACCGCAGCAATATTCACCAGACCCTCGGTCCAGTGCTCCACAGTATCTCTGAACAAGTTCTGGGTAACTGCGATGCTCTCCAGCAGTGCCTTGTCAGCTTTGACCTTCTCCGACAAGGTCTTCTCCCGCTCCTTGGCGGCCTCCAGCGTCTGCATCAGCGTGGCCAGCTTCAACTCCGGGTCCGCATTGGAATCCTTGGCGGCGCTGAGCTCCTTGCCCCTCTCAGCGAGAAGACCTTGCAGCTCACCGTGGGCGGCAGCATCCTTCTCATGATCACGCTTGAGAGCGGCAAGCTCCTCGCCGCTCTTCTCGATGTTGGCCTCCAGCTGTGCCACCTTCTCCTCCAGCTCTTTCTTGGCAGCCTCTGCGATTGCGGCAGCGTCCTTTGCCTCCTTGAGCGCCCCGCCAAGTGCTTGCTCGCGCTCGGCGAGCTCCTCCTCGTAGCTGTCGAGGTTGGCCTTCTGCTGCACCAATTCGCCTTCTCGCGCGGACTGCTTCTCGGCGGCCAGCCTTTGTTCCTCCTCAGCTTCGGCCTTGTCGAGAAGGAAGGCCGTGCGCTCCTCGTCGAGTCGCTCCCGCTCCTGTTCCAGGGACCAGAGAGCTTCTTGATTGTGGCCCCGGAGCTCCTCCGCGCGCTTCTCCATGTCAACTCCCGCCTTCGCGACAAGCGCTTCCCGGGAATCCAGCTTGGCTTGCCGTGCGCGGTAGAGTGACAGCAGCTTCCGCAACAGCTGCTCCTCCTCAGGCTCGCCACTGCTGCTGCTAGGCGCGTCGACCAACGACAGTCCAGCAGAGGCGAGCACCTCCTCATCGAAAGTTTCCCCCTCGACCGGCACCCTGGAGCTCGACGCCCAGGGTAGCTTGATGAAGATATCGTCACCGGCCTTCAAGTAGGCGCCGGGCTAGGGCTCCTCGGAGCCCGGCTCCGCAGAAGCGGGGATCGGCGGTCGGCGCAGCGCCTGGCGCTCCTGCGGCCTCAGGGTCGTCAGTGCGATCGCCCGACCCCTCGCCGGCTTCTGCGGCGGCAGCCTTGGCGGCCTCCTCGCCGGCGGTCTCATCAGCACCGGCCCCTTCCTCGCCGACGCCCTCTGTCTCCATTGGCTCAGCAGCAGATGGGTCTGAAGAACGAAGAAGGAAGAAAAATCAATCAAAAATCCAAGAGAAGAAAATCAGAAGAAGAAGAACCCAAGGGAAAGTTTTTTGGCAAGTGAATTACCTATGCCAAGATCTGCAATTGCGGTCTCGGCCGCCGCAGGATCGACGGTGCTGCCCCTTGCCGGAGAGTTCTCCCTTGCCGGAGAGCGCTCCCTTACCGGGAACCCCTCCCTTGGCGGCGTAGTCGAAGCAGATGGCACTTTGGGACTAGCTTCCGGGCGCTCCTGATGTGGCTGCTCTGCTCCTACGCAAATCAACAAGCCAGATATCAACAAAGGAAAAAAGCACTCATGCGCGCCCGACAGCAGAAAGCTAACTATGAACTTACGCTGGGGGCTGCGCTGGGGGCTGCTTTGAGGAGTGGTTGCCGGGTCTGTCAAGGTGGTCTCGAACCCACCTCCTGCTGACACGGTGGGGTCATCCTCGATGACAATCACCGCGGCCTTGGCCCTCTTCGCCGCTCTCTGGGCCAGCGTCCTGAAAAGAAAGGAGTCCAGATTGAAGCAAGTCAGATACAAGATATAAACAGCAAGATTGAAGAACCACCCACGATCTCTCCCACGACGCCGCATTCAACGCGTGCCGTTAGGGGAGAGCGCGGTGGACACGGAGCGAGATTCGGCGTGGCCTAGTCCACGTGTGCCCGTGCCCTGTCTTGGGCCTGGCCCAACAGCGCTCGGCACCGTGTCTGGCCCAGGCCTGGGGGCTCCTGTCGGTGTACTAGAATAGGGGTACCCTAGTACCCCGAACTTGTGCACGGGCAGTTGCAGCACCCCGCGGCAGGGCTTGCCGGGAGAACGCCAAGATCCTCCGTGGTTCCCTTGGAGCCATTCAAGAACAAAGTATTCAAGCTCAGGAGACAAGGCCCCGGCAAGAGGAGCTTGCCGGGAAGGCCAACCAAGGCACGCCAAGGAACTTGCCGCGACGCGCCACGCGCTCCGGCAAGGCAACAAGGCCCCAGCAAGAGGAGCTTCCCGGGAAGGCCAACCAAGGTACCTCGAGGCCCGGTGAGCGACAAGCTTCCGAACCCGTCAAGATAACAACAGCGGCAAGGCGCTTGCCGCGGCAGGCGGCCACTCTGTGCCCACGCTCCAGCGCATCCACCAACGTGTCACCCTGGGGGCCTCTCCAGGCGCGCATGGCGGGAGGCTGTGCAGCCAGCGGTGCGCAGTGGCATGCGAAGCTGACAAGATCGCCATCGTGGCGAACGGTGGCGCCCCTAACGGTCCTTTTCTGCACTGTTTGGGCGACCCAGATGGGCATTTAATGCCCTTGTCCCCTGCCGTCAGGGTTAGGTAGGGTGCACTGTACAAGTAACTGTACCAACCACCCCACTTTTTACATTTGTACCCTTCTCTGCGTTGCCACCTGTCGGTGACCCCTTGAGCATATAAAAGGAGGCCCATGCGCAACGTGGGGGGGGGGGGTTCGATTCATTCGCGAGCCAGAAAACACTTAGCTCTCGCGAGCAAGAACATAATAGAACCAGACAAGCAGCAGTAGGAGTGTTATCTCTCCGGAGAGCTCCGAAGCTGGGTAAACTGCTCGTGTGCTTCGCCTCGATCTGCTCTTCGTTTTATCTCCGCCCCCCGCCGAACCGAAAGGGGCCCGGTCCGCCGGCCCCATAGGTGTTCGTGGATCAGTTTCCCCGACACTAGCTCTACAAGATAGGTCAAATAATTTTACACTTGAGTTGAACTAGCTCTATAACCTAGTACAAATAATTTTACAATAGAGTTGAACTAGCTCTATGACCTAGTACAAAAGATTTTACACTACTGTTGAACAAGCTCTACAAGCTAGTTCAAATAATTTTACACTATAGTTGAACTAGCTCTATAACCTAGTACAAATAATTTTACACTAGAGCTAAACTAGCTCTACAAGCTAGTTTAAATAATTTTACAATAATTTGAACAAGCTCTATAACCTAGTGCAGATGATTTTACACTACTGTTGAACTAGCTCTACAAGCTAGTTCAAATAATTTTACACTAGAGTTGAACTAGCTCTATAACCTAGTACAAATAATTTTACACTACTGTTGAACTAGCTCTACAAGCTAGTTCAAATAATTTTACAATAGAGTTGAACTAGCTCTGTAACCTAATACAAATAATTTTACACTAGAGTTAAACTAGCTCTAGAAGCTAGTTCAAATAATTTTACACTAGAGTTGAACAAGCTCTACAGGATAGTTCAAATAATTTTACACTAGAGTTGAACTAGTTCTACAAGCTAGTTTAAATAATTTTGCACTAGAGTTGAACTAGCTCTATATCCTAGTACAAATAATTTTACACTAGAGTTGAACTAGCTCTATGACCTAGTACAAATAATTTTACACTAGAGTTGAACTAGCTCTATAAACCAGTACAAATAATTTTACACTAGAGTTGAACTAGCTCTATGACCTAGTACAAATAAATTTACACAAGAGTTGAACTAGCTCTATAACCTAGTACAAATAATTTTACGCTAGAGTTGAACTAGATCTATAGGCTAGTTCAAATAACTTTACTCTAGAGTTGAACTACCTCTATAGGCTAGTTCAAATAACTTTACACTAGAGTTGAACTAGCTCTATAGGTTAGGTCAAATAATTTTACACTCGAGTTGAACTAACTCTATAACCTAGTACAAATAATTTTACACTAGATTTAAACTAGCTATACAGGCTAGTTCAAATAATTTTACACTAGAGTTGAACTAGCTCTACAAGCTAGTTCAAATAATTTTACACTAGAGTTGAACTAGCTCTATAACCTAGTACAAATAATTTTACACTAGAGTTGAACTAGCTCTACAAGCTAGTTCAAATAATTTTACACTAAAGTTGAACTAGCTCTACAAGCTATTTCAAATAGTTTTACACTAATCTTGAACTACCTCTACAAGGTAGTTTAAATAATTTTACACTAGATTTGAACAAGCTCTATAACCTAGTACAAATAATTTTACGCTAGAGTTGAACTAGCTCTATAACCTAGTACAAATAATTTTACAATAGAGTTGAACTAGCTCTATGACCTAGTACAAAAGATTTTACACTACTGTTGAACTAGCTCTACAAGCTAGTTCAAATAATTTTACACTAGAGTTGAACTAGCTCTATAACCTAGTACAAATAATTTTACACTAGAGTTGAACTAGCTCTACAGGCTAGTTCATATAATTTTGCAATAGAGTTGAACTAGCTCTACAGGCTAGTTCAAATAGTTTTACACTGGAGTTGAACTAGCTCTATAACCTAGTAGAAATAATTTAACACTAGAGTTTAACTAGCTCTACAAGTTAGTTCAGATAATTTTACACTAGAGTTGAACTAGTTCTATAGTCCAGTTCAAAGAATTTTGCACTAGATTTGAACTAGCTCTATAACCTAACACAAATAATTTTACACTAGAGTTGAACTAGCTCTATAACCTAGTACAAGTAATTTTATACTTAAGTTGAACTAGCTCTATAACCTAGTACAAATGATTTTACACTACTGTTGAACTAGCTCTACAAGCTAGTTCAAATAATTTTACACTAGAGTTGAACTAGCTCTGTAACCTAATACAAATAATTTTACACTAGAGTTAAACTAGCTCTACAAGCTAGTTCAAATAATTTTACACTAGAGTTGAACAAGCTCTAAAGGATAGTTCAAATAATTTTACACTAGAGTTGAACTAGTTCTACAAGCTAGTTTAAATAATTTTGCACTAGAGTTGAACTAGCTCTATATCCTAGTACAAATAATTTTACACTAGAGTTGAACTAGCTCTATGACCTAGTACAAATAATTTTACACTAGAGTTGAACTAGCTCTATAAACCAGTACAAATAATTTTACACTAGAGTTGAACTAGCTCGATGACCTAGTACAAATAAATTTACACAAGAGTTGAACTAGCTCTATAACCTAGTACAAATAATTTTACGCTAGAGTTGAACTAGCTCTATAGGCTAGTTGAAATAACTTTACTCTAGAGTTGAACTACCTCTATAGGCTAGTTCAAATAACTTTACACTAGAGTTGAACTAGCTCTATAGGTTAGGTCAAATAATTTTACACTCGAGTTGAACTAACTCTATAACCTAGTACAAATAATTTTACACTAGATTTAAACTAGCTATACAGGCTAGTTCAAATAATTTTACACTAGAGTTGAACTAGCTCTACAAGCTAGTTCAACTAATTTTACACTAGAGTTGAACTAGCTCTATAACCTAGTACAAATAATTTTACACTAGAGTTGAACTAGCTCTACAAGCTAGTTCAAATAATTTTACACTAAAGTTGAACTAGCTCTACAAGCTATTTCAAATAGTTTTACACTAATCTTGAACTACCTCTACAAGGTAGTTTAAATAATTTTACACTAGATTTGAACAAGCTCTATAACCTAGTACTAATAATTTTACGCTAGAGTTGAACTAGCTCTTTAAGATAGGTCAAATAATTTTACACTTGAGTTGAACTAGCTCTATAACCTAGTACAAATAATTTTACAATAGAGTTGAACTAGCTCTATGACCTAGTACAAAAGATTTTACACTACTGTTGAACTAGCTCTACAAGCTAGTTCAAATAATTTTACACTAGAGTTGAACTAGCTCTATAACCTAGTACAAATAATTTTACACTAGAGTTGAACTAGCTCTACAGGCTAGTTCATATAATTTTACAATAGAGTTGAACTAGCTCTACAGGCCAGTTCAAATAGTTTTACACTGGAGTTGAACTAGCTCTATAACCTAGTAGAAATAATTTAACACTAGAGTTTAACTAGCTCTACAAGTTAGTTCAGATAATTTTACACTAGAGCTGAACTAGTTCTATAGTCCAGTTCAAAGAATTTTGCACTAGATTTGAACTAGCTCTATAACCTAACACAAATAATTTTACACTAGAGTTGAACTAGCTCTATAACCTAGTACAAGTAATTTTATACTTAAGTTGAACTAGCTCTATAACCTAGTACAAATGATTTTACACTACTGTTGAACTAGCTCTACAAGCTAGTTCAAATAATTTTACACTAGAGTTGAACTAGCTCTATAACCTAGTACAAATAATTTTACACTACTATTGAACAAGCTCTACAAGCTAGTTCAAATAATTTTACAATAGAGTTGAACTAGCTCTGTAACCTAATACAAATAATTTTACACTAGAGTTAAACTAGCTCTACAAGCTAGTTCAAATAATTTTACACTAGAGTTGAACAAGCTCTACAGGATAGTTCAAATAATTTTACACTAGAGTTGAACTACTTCTACAAGCTAGTTTAAATAATTTTGCACTGGAGTTGAACTAGCTCTATAACCTAGTACAAATAATTTTACACTAGAGTTGAACTAGCTCTATGACCTAGTACAAATAATTTTACACTAGAGTTGAACTGGCTCTATAACCTAGTACAAATAATATTACACTAGAGTTGAACTAGCTCTATGACCTAGTACAAATAATTTTACACAAGAGTTGAACTATCTCTATAGGCTAGTTCAAATAACTTTCCACTAGAGTTGAACTAGCTCTATAGGCTAGTTCAAATAACTTTACACTAGAGTTGAACTAGCTCTATAGGCAAGGTCAAATAATTTTACACTCAAGTTGAACTAGTTCTACAAGCTAGTTCAAATGATTTTACACTACTGTTGAACTAGCTCTACAGGCTAGTACAAATAATTTTACACTGGATTTGAACTAGCTCTACAAGCTAGTTCAAATAATTTTACACTAAAGTTGAACTAGCTGTACAGGCTAGTTCAAATAGTTTTACACTAATCTTGAACTACCTCTACAAGGTAGTTTAAATAATTTTACACTAGCTTTGAACTAGCTCTATAACCTAGTACAAATAATTTTACACTAGAATTAAACTAGCTATAAAAGCTAGTTCAAATAACTTTACACTAAAGTTGAACTAGCTCTACATGCTAGTTCAAATAGTTTTACACTAATCTTGAACTACCTCTACAAGGTAGTTTAAATAATTTTACAATAGATTTGAACTAGCTCCATAACGTAGTACAAATAATTTTACACTAGAGTTGAACTAGCTCTATAACCTAGTACAAATAATTTTAGACTAGAGTCGAACTAGCTCTATAACCTAGTACAAATGATTTTACACCACTATTGAACTAGCTCTTCAAGGTAGTTCAAATAATTTTACACTAGAGTTGAACTACCTCTATAACCTAGTACAAATAATTTTACACTTGAATTAAACTAGCTCTACAAGCTAGTTCAAATAATTTTATAGTAGAGTTGAACTAGCTCTATAACCTAGTACAAATAATTTTACACTAGAGTTAAACTAGCTCTACAAGCTAGTACAAATAATTTTACACTAGAGTTGAACTAGCTCTACAAGCTAGTTCAGGTAATTTTACACTAGAGTTGAATTAGCTCTATAACCTAGTACAAATAGTTTTACTCTAGAGTTGAACTAGATCTACAGGCTAGTTCAAATAGTTTTACACTAATCTTGAACTACCTCTACAAGGTAGTTTAAACAATTTTACACTAGAGTTGAACTAGCTCTATAACCTAGTACAAATAATTTTACACTAGAGTTGAACTAGCTCTATAACCTAGTTCAAATAATTTTATACTAGAGTTGAACTAGCTCTATAACCTAGTACAAATAATTTTACACTACTGTTGAACTAGCTCTACAAGCCAGTTCAAATAATTTTACAATAGAGTTGAACTATCTCTATAACCTAATACAAATAATTTTACACTAGAGTTGAACTAGCTCTACAAGCTAGTTCAAGTAATTTTACACTAGAGTTGAACTAGCTCTATAACCTAGTACAAATAATTTTACACTAGAGTTGAACTAGATCTACAGGCTAGTTCAAATAGTTTTACACTAATCTTGAACTACCTCTACAAGGTAGTTTAAATAATTTTACCCTAGATTAGAACTAGCTCTATAAGCTAGAACAAATAATTTTACACTAGAGTTGAACTAGCTCTATAACCTAGTTCTAATAATTTTATACTAGAGTTGAACTAGCTCTATAACCTAGTACAAATAATGTTACACTACTGTTGAACTAGCTCTACAAGCCAGTTCAAATAATTTTACAATAGAGTTGAACTAGCTCTATAACCTAATACAAATAATTTTACACTACAGTTGAACAAGCTCTACAGGATAGTTAAAATAATTTTACACTAGAGTTGAACTAGTTCTACAATCTAGTTTAAATAATTTTGCACTAGAGTTGAACTAGCTCTACAGGCTAGTTCAAATAATTTTACACTAGAGTTGAACTAGCTTTATAACCTAGTACAAATAATTTTACACTAGAATTAAACTAGCTCTACAAACTAGTTCAAATAATTTTACACTAAAGTTGAACTAGCTCTATAACCTAGTACAAATAATTTTACACTAGAGTTAAACTAGCTCTACAAGCTAGTTCAAATAATTTTACACTAAATTTGAACTAGCTCTACATGCTAGTTCAAATTGTTTTACACTAATCTTGACCTACCTCTACAAGGTAGTTTAAATAATTTTACCCTAGATTTGAACTAGCTCTATAACCTAGCACAAATAATTGTACACTAGAGTTGAACTAGCTCTATAACCTAGTACAAATAATTTTACACTAGAGTTGAGCTAGCTCTATAACCTAGCACAAATGATTTTACACTACTGTTGAACTAGCTCTACAAGCTAGTTCAAATAATTTTACACTAGAGTTGAACTAGCTCTATATCCTAGTACAAATAATTTTACACTAGAATTAAACTAGCTATACAAGCTAGTTCAAATAATTTTACAATAGAGTTGAACTAGCTCTATAACCTAATACAAATAATTTTACACTAGAGTTAAACTAGCTCTACAAGCTAGTTCAAATAATTTTACACTAGAGTTGAACAGGCTCTACAGGATAGTTCAAATAATTTTACACTAGAGTTGAACTAGTTCTACAAGCTAGTTTAAATAATTTTGCACTAGAGTTGAACTAGCTCTATAACCTAGTACAAATAATTTTACACTAAAGTTGAACAAGCTCTACAGGATAGTTCAAATAATTTTACACTAGAGTTGAACTAGCTCTATATCCTAGTACAAATAATTTTACACTAGAATTAAACTAGCTATACAAGCTAGTTCAAATAATTTTACAATAGAGTTGAACTAGCTCTATAACCTAATACAAATAATTTTACACTAGAGTTAAACTAGCTCTACAAGCTAGTTCAAATAATTTTGCACTAGAGTTGAAGAGGCTCTACAGGATAGTTCAAATAATTTTACACTAGAGTTGAACTAGTTCTACAAGCTAGTTTAAATAATTTTGCACTAGAGTTGAACTAGCTCTATAACCTAGTACAAATAATTTTACAGTAAAGTTGAACAAGCTCTACAGGATAGTTGAAATAATTTTACACTAGAGTTGAACAAGTTCTACAATCTAGTTTAATTAATTTTACACTAGAGTTGAACTTGCTCTATAGCCTAGTACAAATAATTTAACACTAGAGTTGAACTAGCTTTATGACCTAGTACAAATAATTTTACACTAGAGTTGAACTAGCTCTATAAACTAGTACAAATAATTTTACACTGGAGTTGAACTAGCTCTATGACCTAGTACACATAATTTTACACAAGAGTTTAACTAGCTCTATAACCTAGTACAAATAATTTTACACTAGAGTTGAACTAGCTCAATAGGCTAGTTCAAATAACATTACACTAGAGTTGAACTAGCTCTATAGGCTAGTTCAAATAACTTTACACTAGAGTTGAACTAGCTCTATAGGCTAGGTCAAATAATTTTACACTCGAGTTGAACTAACTCTATAACCTAGTAAAAATAATTTTACACTAGATTTAAACTAGCTATGCAGGCTAGTTCAAATAATTTTACACTAGAGTTGAACTAGCTCTATAACCCAGTACAAATAATTTTACACTAGAGTTGAACTAGCTCTACAAGCTAGTTCAAATAATTTTACACTAATCTTGAACTACCTCTACAAGGTAGTTTAAATAATTTTACACTAGATTTGAACTAGCTCCATAACCTAGTACAAATAATTTTACCCTAGAGTTGAACTAGCTCTATAACCTAGTAGAAATGATTTTAGACCACTGTTGAACTAGCTCTACAAGGTAGTTCAAATAATTTTACACTAGAGTTGAACTACCTATATAACCTAGTACAAACAATTTTACACTAGAATTAAACTAGCTCTACAAGGTAGTTCAAATAATTTTACACTAGAGTTGAACTAGCTCTATAACCTAGTACAAATAATTTTCACTAGAATTAAACTAGCTCTATAAGCTAGTTCAAATAATTTTACACTAAAGTTGAACTAGCTCTGCAAGCTAGTTCAAATAGTTTTACACTAATCTTGAACTACCTCTACAAGGTAGTTTAAATAATTTTACACTAGATTCGAACTAGCTCTATAACGTAGTACAAATAATTTTACACTAGAGTTGAACTAGCTCTATAACCTAGTACAAATAATTTTACACTTGAGTTGAACTAGCTCTATAACCAAGTACAAATCATTTTACACTAGAGTTGAAGTAGTTCTATAACCTAGTAGAAATGATTTTACACTAGAGTTGAACTAGCTCTATGACCTAGTACAAATAATTTTACAATAGAGTTGAACTAGCTCTATAGGCTAGTTCAAATAATTTTACACTAGAGTTGAACTAGCTCTATAGGCTAGTTCAAATAATTTTACACTAGAGTTGAACTAGCTCTACAAGCTAGTTCAAATAATTTTACACTAGAGTTGAACTAGTTCTACAAGCTAGTTTAAATAATTTTATACTTGAGTTGGTCTAGCTCTATAATCTCGTACAAATAATTTTACACTAGAGTTGAACTAGCTCTACAAGCTAGTTCAAATAATTTTACACAAGAGTTGAACTAGCTCTATAACCTAGTACAAATAATTTTACACTAGAGTTAAACTAGCTCTACAAGCTAGTTCAAATAATTTTACACTAAAGTTAAACTAGCTCTACATGGTAGTTCAAATAATTTTACACAAGAGTTGAACTACCTCTATAACCTAGTACAAACAATTTTACACTAGAATTAAACTAGCTCTACAAGCTAGTTCAAATAATTTTACACTAGAGTTGAATTAGCTCTATAACCTAGTACAAAATTTTTTACACTAGAGTTAAACTAGATCTACAAGCTAGTACAAATAATTTTACACTAGAGTTGAACTAGCTCTACAAGCTAGTTCAAGTAATTTTACACTAGAGTTGAACTAGCTCTATAAGCTAGTTCAAGTAATTTTACACTCGAGTTGAACTAGCTCTATAACCTAGTACAAATAATTTTACACAAGAGTTGAACTAGCTCTACAAGCTAGTTCAAATAATTTTACACTAAACTTGTACTAGCTCTTCAGGCTAGTTCAAATAGATTTACATTAATCTTGAACTACCTCTACAAGGTAGTTTAAATAATTTTACCCTAGATTTGAACTAGCTCTATAACCTAGCACAAATAATTTTACACTAGAGTTGAACTAGCTCTATAACGTAGTACAAATAATTTTACACTAGAGTTGAACTAGCTCTATAATGTAGTACAAATAATTTTACACTACTGTTGAACTAGCACTACAAGCTAGTTCAAATAATTTTACACTAGAGTTGAACTAGCTCTATATCCTAGTACGAATAATTTTACACTAGAATTAAACTAGCTATACAAGCTAGTTCAAATAACTTTACAATAGAGTTGAACTAGCTCTATAACCTAATACAAATAATTTTACACTTGAGTTAAACTAGCTCTACAAGCTAGTTCAAATAATTTTACACTAGAGTTGAACAAGCTCTACAGGATAGTTCAAATAATTTTACACTGGAGTTGAACTAGTTCTACAAGCTAGTTTAAATAATTTTATAATAGAGTTGACCTAGCTCTATAACCTAGTACAAATAATTTTACACTATAGTTGAACTAGCTCTACAAGCTAGTTCAAATAATGTTACACTAGATTTGAACTAGCTCCATAACCTAGTACAAATAATTTTACACTAGAGTTGAACTAGCTTTATAACCTAGTACAAATAATTTTACACTAGAGTCGAACTAGCTCTATAACCTAGTACAAATAATTTTACACTAGAGTTGAACTAGCTCTATAAACTAGTACAAATAGTTTTACACTAGAGTTGAACTAGCTCTATATCCTAGTACGAATAATTTTACACTAGAATTAAACTAGCTATACAAGCTAGTTCAAATAATTTTACAATAGAGTTGAACTAGCTCTATAACCTAATACAAATAATTTTACACTAGAGTTAAACTAGCTCTACAAGCTAGTTCAAATAATTTTACACTAGAGTTGAACAAGCTCTACAGGCTAGTGCAAATAATTTTACACTAGAGTTGAACTAGTTCTACAAGCTAGTTTAAATAATTTTATAATAGAGTTGAACTAGCTCTATAACCTAGTACAAATAATTTTATACTAGAGTTGAACTAGCTCTACAAGCTAGTTCAAATAATTTTACACTAGAGTTGAACTAGCTCTATAAACTAGTACAAATAATTTTACACTAGAGTTGAACTAGCTCTACAAGCTAGTTCAAATAATTTTACACTAAAGTTGAACTAGCTCTACATGCTAGTTCAAATAGTTTTACACTAATCTTGAACTACCTCTACAAGGTAGTTTAAATAATTTTACACTAGATTTGAACTAGCTCCATAACCTAGTACAAATAATTTTACACTAGAGTTGAACTAGCTTTATAACCTAGTACAAATAATTTTACACTAGAGTCGAACTAGCTCTATAACCTAGTACAAATGATTTTACACCACTGTTGAACTAGCTCTTCAAGGTAGTTCAAATAATTTTACACTAGAGTTGAACTACCTCTATAACCTAGTACAAATAATTTTACACTAGAGTTGAACTAGCTCTATAAACTAGTACAAATAGTTTTACACTAGAGTTGAACTAGCTCTATGACCTAGTAAAAATAATTTTACACAAGAGTTGAACTAGCTCTATAACCTAGTACAAATAATTTTACACTAGAGTTGAACTAGCTCTATAGGCTAGTTCAAATAACTTTACTCTAGAGTTGAACTAGCTCTATAGGCTAGTTGAAATAACTTTACACTAGAGTTGAACTAGCTCTATAGGCTAGGTCAAATAATTTTACACTCGAGTTGAACTAACTCTATCACCTAGTACAAATAATTTTACACTAGATTTAAACTAGCTATACAGGCTAGTTCAAATAACTTTACACTAGAGTTGTACTAGCTCTACAAGCTGGTTTAAATAATTTTACACTAGAGTCGAACTAGCTCTATAACCTAGTACAAATAATTTTACACTAGAGTTGAACTAGCTCTACAAGATAGTTTAAATAATTTTACACTTGAGTTGAACTAGCTCTATAACCTAGTACAAATAATTTTACACTAGAGTTGAACTAGCTCTATGACCTAGTACAAAAGATTTTACACTACTGTTGAACTAGCTCTACAAGCAAGTTCAAATAATTTTACACTAGAGTTGAACTAGATCTATAACCTAGTACAAATAATTTTACACTAGAGTTGAACTAGCTCTACAGGCTAGTTCATATAATTTTACACTAGAGTTGAACTAGCTCTACAGGCTAGTTCAAATAGTTTTACACTGGAGTTGAACTAGCTCTATAACCTAGTAGAAATAAGTTTACACTAGAGTTTAACTATCTCTACAAGTTAGTTCAAATAATTTTACACTAGAGTTGAACTAGCTCTATAACCTAACACAAATAATTTTACACTAGAGTTGAACTAGCTCTATAACCTAGTACAAATAATTTTATACTTGAGTTGAACTAGCTCTATAACCTAGAACAAATGATTTTACACTACTGTTGAACTAGCTCTACAAGCTAGTTCAAATAATTTTACACTAGAGTTGAAGTAGCTCTATAACCTAGTACAAATAATTTTACACTACTGTTGAACTAGCTCTACAAGCTAGTTCAAATAATTTTACAATAGAGTTGAACTAGCTCTATAACCTAATACAAATAATTTTACACTAGAGTTAAACTAGCTCTACAAGCTAGTTCAAATAATTTTACACTAGAGTTGAAAAAGCTCTACAGGATAGTTCAAATAATTTTACACTAGAGTTGAACTAGTTCTACAAGCTAGTTTAAATAATTTTGCACTAGAGTTGAACTAGCTCTATAACCTAGTACAAATAATTTTACACTAGAGTTGAACTAGCTCTCTGACCTAGTACAAATAATTTTACACTAGAGTTGAACTAGCTCCATAACCTAGTAGAAATAATATTACACTAGAGTTGAACTAGCTCTATGACCTAGTACAAATAATTTTACACAAGAGTTGAACTAGCTCTATAGGCTAGTTCAAATAACTTTCCACTATAGTTGAACTAACTCTATAGGCTAGTTCAAATAACTTTAGACTAGAGTTGAACTAGCTCTATTGGCAAGGTCAAATAATTTTACACTCAAGTTGAACTAGTTCTACAAGCTAGTTCAAATGATTTCACACTACTATTGAACTAGCTCTACAGGCTAGTACAAATAATTTTACACTAGAGTTGAACTAGCTCTACAAGCTAGTTCAAATAATTTTACACTAAAGTTGAACTAGCTGTACAGGCTAGTTCAAATAGTTTTACACTAATCTTGAACTACCTCTACAAGGTAGTTTAAATAATTTTACACTAGATTTGAACTAGCTCTATAACCTATTACAAATAATTTTAGACTAGAGTTGAATTAGCTCTATAACCTAGTACAAATAATTTTACACTTGGGTTGAACTAGCTCTATAACCAAGTACAAATAATTTTACACTAGAGTTGAACTAGCTCTATAACCTAGTAAAAATGATTTTAGACTAGAGTTGAACTAGCTCTATGACATAGTACAAATAATTTTACAATAGAGTTGAACTAGCTCTATAGGCAAGTTCAAATAATTTTACACTAGAGTTGAACTAGCTTCATGACCTAGTACAAATAATTTTACACTAGAGTTGAACTAGCTCTATAAACTAGTACAAATAATTTGACACTCGAGTTGAACTAGCTCTATGACATAGTACAAATAATTTTACAATAGAGTTGAACTAGCTCTATAGGCAAGTTCAAATAATTTTACACTAGAGTTGAACTAGCTCTATAGGCTAGTTCAAATAATTTTACACTACAGTTGAACTATCTCTACAAGCTAGTTCAAATAATTTTACACTAGAGTTGAACTAGTTCTACAAGCTAGTTTAAATAATTTTATACTAGAGTTGAACTAGCTCTATAACCTAGTACAAATAATTTTACACTAGAGTTGAACTAGCTCTACAAGATAGTTAAAATAATTTTACACTAGAGTTGAACTAGCTCTATAACCTAGTACAAATAGTTTTACACTAGAGTTGAACTAGCTCTACAAGCTAGTTCAAATAATTTTACACTAAAGTTGAACTAGCTCTACATGCTAGTTCAAATAGTTTTACACTAATCTTGAACTACCTCTACAAGGTAGTTTAAATAATTTTACACTAGATTTGAACTAGCTCCATAACCTAGTACAAATAATTTTACACTAGAGTTGAACTAGCTTCATAACCTAGTACAAATAATTTTACACTAGAGTCAAAGTAGCTCTATAACCTAGTACAAATGATTTTACACCACTGTTGAACTAGCTCTTCAAGGTAGTTCAAATAATTTTACACTAGAGTTGAGCTAGCTCTATAACCTAGTACAAATAATTTTACACTTGAATTAAACTAGCTCTACAAGCTAGTACAAATAATTTTACACTAGAGTTGAACTAGATCTATAACCAAGTAAAATAATTTTACACTAGAGTTAAACTAGCTCTACAAGCTAGTACAAATAATTTTACACTAGAGTTGAACTAGCTCTACAAGCTAGTTCAAGTAATTTTACACTAGAGTTGAACTAGCTCTATAACCTAGTACAAATAATTTTACACTAGAGTTGAACTAGCTCTACAAGCTAGTTCAAATAATTTTACACTAAAGTTGAACTAGATCTACATGCTAGTTCAAATAGTTTTACACTAATCTTGAACTACCTCTACATGGTAGTTTAAATAATTTTACCCTAGATTTGAACTAGCTCTATAACCGAGCACAAATAATTTTACACTAGAGTTGAACTAGTTCTATAACCTAGTTCAAATAATTTTATACTAGAGTTGAACTAGCTCTATAACCTAGTACAAATAATTTTACACTACTGTTGAACTAGCTCTACAGGCCAGTTCAAATAATTTTACAATAGAGTTGAACTAGCTCTACAGGATAGTTCAAATAATTTTACACTAGAGTTGAACTAGTTCTACAAGCTAGTTTAAATAATTTTGCACTAGAGTTGAACTAGCTCTACAGGCTAGTTCAAATAATTTTACACTAGAGTTGAACTAGCTTTATAACCTAGTACAAATAATTTTACACTAGAATTAAACTAGCTCTACAAACTAGCTCAAATAATTTTACACTAGAGTTGAACTACCTCTATAACCTAGTACAAATAATTTTACACTAGAGTTAAACTAGCTCTACAAGCTAGTTCATATAATTTTACACTAGAGTTGAACTAGCTTTATAACCTAGTACAAATTTTTTTACACTAGAGTTGAACTAGCTCTACAAGCTAGTTCAAATAATTTTACACTAAATTTGAACTAGCTCTACAGGCTAGTTCAAATAGTTTTACACTAAGCTTGAACTACCTCTACAAGGTAGTTTAAATAATTTCAGACTAGATTTGAACTAGCTCTATAACCTAGCACAAATAATTTTACACTAGAGTTGAACTAGCTCTATAACCTAGTACAAATAATTTTACACTAGAGTTGAACTAGCTCTATAACCTAGCAAAAATGATTTTACACTACTGTTGAACTAGCTCTACAAGCTAGTTCAAATAATTTTACACTAGAGTTGAACTAGCTCTATATCCTAGTACAAATAATTTTACACTAGAATTAAACTAGCTATACAAGCTAGTTCAAATAATTATACAATAGAGTTGAACTAGCTCTATAACCTAATACAAATAATTTTACACTAGAGTTAAACTAGCTCTACAGGCTAGTTCAAATAATTTTACACTATGGTTGACCAGGCTCTACGGGATAGTTCAAATAATTTTACACTAGAGTTGAACTAGTTCTAAAATCTAGTTTAATTAATTTTACACTAGAGTTGAACTTGCTCTATTGCCTAGTACAAATAATTTAACACTAGAGTTGAACTAGCTTCATGACCTAGTACAAATAATTTTACACTAGAGTTGAACTAGCTCTATAAACTAGTACAAATAATTTGACACTCGAGTTGAACTAGCTCTATGACATAGTACAAATAATTTTACAGAAGAGTTGGACTAGCTCTATAACCTAGTACAAATAATTTTACACTAGAGTTGAACTAGCTCTATAGGCTAGTTCAAATAACTTTACACTAGAGTTGAACTAGCTCTATAGGCTAGTTCAAATAACTTTACACTAGAGTTGAACTAGCTCTATAGGCTAGGTCAAATAATTTTACACTCGAGTTGAACTAACTCTATAACCTAGTACAAATAATTTTACACTAGATTTAAACTAGCTATACAGGCTAGTTCAAATAATTTTACACTAGAGTTGAACTAGCTCTATAACCTAGTACAAATAATTTTACACTAGAGTTGTACTAGCTCTACAAGCTAGTTCAAATAATTTTACACTAAAGTTGAACTAGCTCTATAGGCTAGTTCAAATAGTTTTACACTAATCTTGAACTACCTCTACAAGGTAGTTTAAATAATTTTACACTAGATTAGAACTAGCTCCATAAACTAGTACAAATAATTTTACACTAGTGTTGAACTAGCTCTATAGCCTAGTACAAATAATTTTATACCCTAGAGTTGAACTAGCTCTATAACCTAGTACAAATAGTTTTATACCCTAGAGATGAAATAGCTCTATAACCTAGTACCACTTTTGAACTAGCTCTACAAGGTAGTTCAAATAATTTTACACTAGAGTTGAACTACCTCTATAACCTAGTACAAACAATTTTACACTATAATTAAACTAGCTCAACAAGCTAGTTCAAATAATTTTACACTAGAGTTGAACTAGCTCTATAACCTAGTACAAATAATTTTACACTAGAGTTAAACTAGATCTACAAGCTAGTACAAATAATTTTACACTAGAGTTGAACTAGCTCTATAAGCTAGTTCAAGTAATTTTACACTAGAGTTGAACTAGCTCTATAAGCTAGTTCAAGTAATTTTACACTAGAGTTGAACTAGCTCTATAACCTAGTACAAATAATTTTACACTAGAGTTGAACTAGCTCTACAAGCTAGTTCAAATAATTTTACACTAAAGTTGAACTAGATCTACATGCTAGTTCAAATAGTTTTACACTAATCTTGAACTACCTCTACATGGTAGTTTAAATA
>NC_057800.1:578314597-578316200 GCF_018294505.1 Triticum aestivum
CTAGCTCTATAGGCTAGTTCAAATAGTTTTACACTAATCTTGAACTACCTCTACAAGGTAGTTTAAATAATTTTACACTAGATTAGAACTAGCTCCATAAACTAGTACAAATAATTTTACACTAGTGTTGAACTAGCTCTATAGCCTAGTACAAATAATTTTATACCCTAGAGTTGAACTAGCTCTATAACGTAGTACAAATAGTTTTATACCCTAGAGATGAAATAGCTCTATAACCTAGTACCACTTTTGAACTAGCTCTACAAGGTAGTTCAAATAATTTTACACTAGAGTTGAACTACCTCTATAACCTAGTACAAACAATTTTACACTATAATTAAACTAGCTCAACAAGCTAGTTCAAATAATTTTACACTAGAGTTGAACTAGCTCTATAACCTAGTACAAATAATTTTACACTAGAGTTAAACTAGATCTACAAGCTAGTACAAATAATTTTACACTAGAGTTGAACTAGCTCTATAAGCTAGTTCAAGTAATTTTACACTAGAGTTGAACTAGCTCTATAAGCTAGTTCAAGTAATTTTACACTCGAGTTGAACTAGCTCTATAACCTAGTACAAATAATTTTACACTAGAGTTGAACTAGCTCTACAAGCTAGTTCAAATAATTTTACACTAAACTTGTAATAGCTCTACAGGCTAGTTAAAATTATTTTACATTAATCTTGAACTACCTCTACAAGGTAGTTTAAATAATTTTACCCTAGATTTGAACTAGCTCTATAACCTAGCACAAATAATTTTACAATAGAGTTGAACTAGCTCTATAACGTAGTACAAATAATTTTACACTAGAGTTGAACTAGCTCTATAACCTAGCACAAATTGTCGGGGAAACTGATCCACGAACACCTATGGGGCCGGCGGACCGGGCCCCTTTCGGTTCGGCGGGGGGCGGAGATCGCACGAAGAGCGGATCGAGGCGAAGCACACGAGCAGTTTACCCAGCTTCGGAGCTCTCCGGAGAGATAACACTCCTACTGCTGCTTGTCTGGTTCTATTATGTTCTTGCTCACGAGAGCTAAGGTTTTTCTGGCTTGCGAATGAATCGAACCTCCCCTACGTTGCGCATGGGCCTCCTTTTATATGCTCAAGGGGTCACTGACAGGTGGCAACGCAGAGAAGGGTACAAATGTAAAAAGTGAGGTGGTTGGTACAGTTACTTGTACAGTACTGTGACGCCCGGATAATTAAGCTACAGTGATTCCCCGCTAATGTTGCCACGTCACCACGGTTACTGTGATAAACTCTCGATAGTTCAGAACCGAAACAAATTCAAAATTTAAATAAAAGAAAACAATAAAAGTTTTCAAAAATTAAAACAAAAATGTTCGGTGGTTGCCAAATATTACAAAGATAATTATGGTGTAAGGTTCACAATTTTATAAAATGCCTAAGTGTTTATAAATAAATAAAAACAGAAAAGAAAATAAATAAAAAGAAAACAGAAAACAAAAAAAAGGAAGGAAACCCCACTGGCCCAACTGGGCCAAGCCCACCTGGCCCAGTCGGCCAGCCCCCCTGGCCCGGCCCACCCCTCACTCCCTTATCCCCCCTCCCCCGGTCGGCAAACCCTAGC
>NC_057800.1:578317332-578318634 GCF_018294505.1 Triticum aestivum
AAGCACCCCCGGCCCCCGTAGCGCGCTCCCGTCGGGGCCCGAACCACCCCGCCGCCTCCGCCGCTCGCCGGCGCCGATTCCGGCCGAGTCCGGCCGCGCCACTGCCACCATTGGACGCGCCGTCCTTCCCGCTTTCGAACGCACCGCCCGCGCCCCATTTTGGCCGCCGGACGACAAATTCCGGCGAGGTCTGGCGCCCCTCCGCCGCGGGAACGCCCACCGGAGCTCCCCAACACCGGCCGCCGACGTGGCCGACCCGGGGCCACCCCTGGGTCACTGACCCGTGGGCCCTAGGGGGCCGGCCGGCCTGTTGACCCGGTCGGCCATGCTGACTGGGCACCCAGTGCCAATGACATGGGGGCCCCTCCCCAGAACGTTTTTGAAGAAAAAAAAGAATAGGGGAATTAAATAAATAAAATTAATAAAATTAAAAATGAATAAAATTAATTAATTAATTAATTAAGTAAGTAAATAATTAATATAATTAATCCTGATTAATTAACCTAATGGCTAATTAACCTAATTAACTACTGTTAATTAAACTAAACCCTAATTAAACCTAACAGTGTATGGCAGGTGGGTCCCACGGGACCCACATGTCAGGTTGACCAGGTCAAACGGTCAACGCTGACTGCTGATGTCAGCACAACGTCATGCTGACGTCATAAATCCATTTTCGAATTAATTAAATAATTAATTAAATTTCAGAAATTAATAAAGTCTTTAGAAAATCATATCTTTTAATCCGTAACTCGGATTAAAATATTTTCAACATGAAAGTTGCTCAGAACGATGAGACGATTCCGGATACGCAGTCCGTTCGTCCGCCACACCCCCCTAACCTATCGAACCCGCAACTTTCCCCCTCCGGGTCCTCTGCCCGAAAACACAGAACACCGGGAATACTTTCCCGGATGTCTTCCCCCTTCGTCGGTATCACCTACTACCGCGTTAGGGCACACCGAACACCGCGTATTGCCTTGTTATATTTTGTGATGCTTTGTTTGCTCTGTATTCATTATTTCTTCCCCCCTCTTCTCTCCGATAGACTACGAGACCGACGCTGCTACTGCCCAGTTCGACTACGGAGTTGACGACCCCTCTCTCTTGCCAGAGCAACCAGGCAAGCCCCCCCCCCCTTGATCACCAGATATCGCCTATTCTCCTCTATACTGCTTGCATTAGAGTAGTGTAGCATGTTACTGCTTTCCGTTAATCCTATTCTGATGCATAGCCTGTCATTGCTGCTACAGTCATTGATACCTTACCCGCAATCCTAAATGCTTAGTATAGGATGCTAGT
>NC_057800.1:578318644-578325096 GCF_018294505.1 Triticum aestivum
CCCAGTTCGACTACGGAGTTGACGACCCCTCTCTCTTGCCAGAGCAACCAGGCAAGCCCCCCCCCTTGATCACCAGATATCGCCTATTCTCCTCTATACTGCTTGCATTAGAGTAGTGTAGCATGTTACTGCTTTCCGTTAATCCTATTCTGATGCATAGCCTGTCATTGCTGCTACAGTCATTGATACCTTACCCGCAATCCTAAATGCTTAGTATAGGATGCTAGTTTATCATCATTGGCCCTACATTCTTGTCAGTCTGCCTTGCTATACTATCGGGCCGTGATCACATTGGGAGGTGATCACGGGTATATACTATACATACATACATACTATACAGATGGTGACTAAAGTCGGGTCAGCTCATTGAGTACCCGCAAGTGATTCTGACGAGGGGGCTGAAAGGACAGGTGGCTCCATCCCGGTAGAGGTGGGCCTGGGTTCCCGACGGCCCTCGACTGTTACTTTGTGGTGGAGCGACAGGGCAGGTTGAGACCACCTAGGAGACAGGTGGGCCTGGCCCTGTTCGGCGTTCGCGGATACTTAACACGCTTAACGAGATCTTGGTATTTGATCTGAGTCGGCTACGAGCCTATACGCACTAACCATCTACGTGGGAGTAGTTATGGGTATCCCGACGTCGTGGTATCAGCCGAAGCACTTCAGACGTCAGCGACGGAGCGGCGTGCGCCGAATTGGACTGGAACGCCACTAGGTTAGGTCTGCTTTCGGCCGCCCATGCAACGTGCAGGTGTGCTCAGGGCGATGGGCCCAGACCCCTGCGCGCTTAGGTTTAGACCGGCGTGCTGGCCTCTCTGTTTTTCCTAGGTGGGGCTGCAACGTGTTGATCTTCCGCGGCCGGGCATGACCCAGGAAAGTGTGTCCGGCCAAATGGGATCGAGCGTGTTGGGTTATGTGGTGCACCCCTGCAGGGAAGTTAATCTATTCGAATAGCCGTGATCTTCGGTAACAGGACGACTTGGAGTTGTACCTTGACCTTGTGACAACTAGAACCGGATACTTAATAAAACACACCCTTCAAAGTTCCACAGACAACCCGGTGATCGCTTTTCCACAGGGCGACGAGGACAGGATCGCCGGGTAGGTTTATGCTATGCGATGCTACTTGGAGATGCTACTTGGAGATGCTACTTGGAGATGCTACTTGGAGGACTTCAATCTACTCTCTTCTACATGCTGCGATGCGGAGGCTACCAGAAGCGTAGTCTTCGATAGGATTAGCTATCCCCCTCTTATTCTGGCATTCTGCAGTTCAGTCCACTGATATGGCCTCCTTACACATATACCCATGCATATGTAGTGTAGTTCCTTGCTTGCGAGTACTTTGGATGAGTACTCACGGTTGCTTTCTCCCCCCTTTTCCCCCTTTCCTTTCTTTCTGGTTGTCGCAACCAGATGCTGGAGTCCAGGAGCCAGACGCCACCGTCGACGACGACCCCTACTACACCTGAGGTGCCTACTACTACGTGCTGCCCGCTGACGACGACCTGGAGTAGTTAGGAGGATCCCAGGTAGGAGGCCTGCGCCTCTTTCGATCTGTATCCCAGTTTGTGTTAGCCATCTTATGGCAACTTGTTTAAGTTATGTCTGTACTCAGATATTGTTGCTTCCGCTGACTCGTCTATGATCGAGCACTTGTATTCGAGCCCTCGAGGCCCCTGGCTTGTATTATGATGCTTGTATGACTTATTTTATTTGTAGAGTTGTGTTGTGATATCTTCCCGTGAGTCCCTGATCTTGATCGTACACGTTTGTGTGCATGATTAGTGTACGATTGAATCGGGGGCGTCACAAGTTGGTATCAGAGCCGACTGCCTGTAGGAATCCCCCTTCCAACTCCTTGGCCGAAGTCGAGTCTAAACTTTACAAAACTTTTACTAACATGGCTGTGCGGCCCATGGGCCCACATCGCCATTGGGTGGTAGTAGGATCTTTTACTCCTCGACCTATACTCTGGGACTCTTATTTCTCTTCTATTCGGGTTAAATGATTTTTGCTAAATCTAACATTAGGATCTCGTTATCACTTTCACCCGGAGAGCCCCTTATTAATGATGATCGTCTGCGGCACGTGAAGACCCTGAAGATACTCTCCGTTGTTAACCCGAGAACTTATGTTCATCGCATTCGCAATTCCCCTTCCACCGTCAACCCTTATGGATAACTACTTGCAGTTGTTATTCTTACATTCATCCCCAGTTGGTCTTGTTATTACCAGATACCTCGAAACACTCGTCGTTGTCTCGATAATCCTTGAGATTATCACCTTGCTGTTCCTTGTCACCTGAATACCCCTATGGATAATTCTCGCACTTATCAAGTATCCGCTCATCCCCCAGTTGTTCATGTGTTTCACAATGGTCTTCGAAATACTATTTGATCCTCCAAAAATCCTTAATAGCTTATTGCTCTGCAATACTTGTCTGCTTGCATTATGGATGCTTCCCATTGGCAATATTCGTTAGTATCCTTAGGCATCGTCATTTTGATCCTATTGATTCAGCATGTGTGCGAATGCACACAAACATCTATCAACCCTTCTAAATTATCCTTCCGGCTCAGACATCATTTTTGAACATGAGCTGGTTCTCGACCAAACTATTTGTCGTCAATTGTGCCTCTGGTATATTCAACTTATCCATCCCTACTCAGAGCATTGCTTCTGATCCTTTGTTTTGGAGATCGAAATTCCTTTATTATCTAAGCATCGAATCATTCCGATGTTCTATAATATGATGCCCGTGCATTCTTCTTGCTCTGGTTGAGTACCGATGCTCACGTCAGATCCTTTGTTGGATTTTATCTGACAACGCCCTTCATATTCAATAACCTTGTGAGCCTTTCCTCTGATACATAATGCCTTTGGTAAATTGTATCCTCTGCTTTCTTAACCATGCTCTGTCTTCGAGCTTGAGTTAATTACTTCTAAAGATTCTGGTATATGATTATAAGATGCCCCGATGGGTTGAACCTATGCCTTCCTTAATGGGTGAGAACTCGAAAGTTTTCACGAGTCGTACTCCTCTGGTATTTTGCCAGATAAAATTTCAAAACTACAACTTTATTGAGTGCGAGAAGTGAATGAAAGGTTGTGCATTGGAGAAGTGGGAGTCGACCTTGAACTTTGCGTTCATGCCCATGGACACGATGTACATCTTCTCATCGAAGCTTCTTTTAAAATCAATTATTCCCTTGGTATAAGTTCATCTTATATCTGAGATCTGGCCTTTTTGCAATCGTGGTTCTGACCATGTTCTCCTTTAAATATCATGTCCTGTGCAAGTTTAAGCACTTGTCTTCTATAGAGCAATACCCCAGTTCAACTTCTAGTTTGATCTGTCGTCGAGTATTACCACCTGGTATCTCGAGATTATCTTGGAACTGCATAATTTCTTATGAGTTCTTCATCAAGTACTACATACTCACCGATTACAATTTTTCATGGGCTCGGAGTTATTGAACACTCAAAGACACTGATAACTGAACCGAGTCCGCTCTACGGTTCAACAACTCTTCGGTAAGCTTCTATAAGTACGAGTTTGTACCCGATCACGCCATTCCTAGCCTGTTTGGCTATGTCATTGTCGTGACGATTCTAACGGTGCTACCCGGTCCTTATTCTCGGAGCACCAATTTTCGACGATGAACTAACCTTACGTCGATTTTTCCTCGTCATACCCTTTCACCTTAAACAACAAGCTTGAGTTCGAGTTTGTGTCGTACCCTTCGTTCCAATAACCTTTCGCTTTATCATTACTTTGACTTGATGTCATCACCGATCGATTACATCTTCATGAACTCTCGCGACAAATGTGTCGTGAATATCATCAACATTCTGAGGTCTTCCAAGAGATCTATTGAAATCATGATGAGAAATACCATCCTTGCCCTCGATGATTGGTGTTATCAGCGACAACATTATTGCATTCCCTCCAACACAAAACTTGTTCCTGTATTGTGTTGTACCTTGAGTTCCTTGCTATCCAACTTATGTTATATTCTACCGCGGAGTATTACCATCTTTGATGTTAAGAATGTTGTGAGGATTGCTCCACCTCTTAAGAATTCTTGCTATAATGATACTTCTCACCATCACCATTCTTTCTTGGTCCTCGTGTTGATTCCAACCGGGGTACCCACAAGTGAACGGTGTTGTTTGGATTATGCACTTCTAGCAACCCTATTGCTTTGAAGTTAATGATCGATAGTTCATTCTAAGTCCTTCGCTAATTGAATCACCATTCTAACATTGGTCGTGCAACCCAACCCGTACTTCGGGTGCACCCTTCAACCAATGTTTAATTGTGTATGTTTTCCTCGAGCATACTTCCTTATATCATTTGATCTAACAAATGTTATCTCCTTGTTCACTTAATGGTGGAAATCCATCTTTTGGGAATCTCGGTGAATTGCCGTTGAGTTCACCAGACACCTCCTTGTCCTCTCCTTGGTTTAATGGTGAACTATTGCTTCAGAAACCCGCTCCCATAGTTCATTTCTCGAGAATCTTGCAATGTCATTTCGTCAATTTGTGTTGCACCTTTTCCTCTCGGACCCCCTGAGTCTGAGGTATCATGACACCAGTTGGATATGAATCTCGGTCAGTTATGATGGTTGGGACAACTCTCCAAGGGTCATGATGTTGATCCTTTGATGACCCGGTAACATGATGTCATGCCTAGCACCCCCCCCCCCGGCTGGAGGACCTATCATTATAATTTCTTTTGCAAGATAATCATTCTTCCTGGAGGAAATTGTAAGACTTATCCTACAAGTTGTTCCTAATGGATCTTTCCTATATCCAAAGTCTGGCCCTTGATTGAAACAAACACCATGTCAATGCTATCTCGAAGCATGTCTGTGGTACTCCGATTTTCAACAAGAACATTTGAAGCCCAATGCTAAATGTTTCTTGCTCAATTATCCAAACACCGATGTATGGGTAATGTCATGAAAATTCTCTCCCCTACCTAAAGAGTTTTCTACATTATATCCTGTCATGGATATCATGCTCTGCTTATCCTTGGGAAGGATATACCCCTGAAATATGTGTTTAAACACATTTTCCTTTCCATTGTTCTGTTTAACCTGATGATCACATTTTCCTTTCCATTGGTTTGTTTGACCTTTCTTGTGATCTATATAACCTAAGCAGTAATAATTTACTTATTATGTAAACACCTCGGTGTACAACTCTGCCAGTGAGACCCTGTTACTTTTGTTGGTGACATTTCGGTAACCACCGATGGACGAGAACTTTGCCTACTGGTCCGCCTCGTTCAACGAGCAGGAAAATGGTTCTCTTCATCCCTCGTCCTTGGTACTAATGTTGTTGCCGACATAACTGATAGGCTATCCTCTGACATACCTTGCTTGCATGATCACGCAAGACGTCTCCGCCCTTCCTACCTTTAACCCACATGGTGGGCCCATAACCCACAGGTCCCAGGATCGAAACCTGACTCTCCTGTACGCCCCCTGTTCCCAAAGTTATTCCTCCCGCGTGGACTCGTATGTAATTCATGAGCCACCTTCCAATGAGAACATCAATTCTGGCATCGGACACAATAATTATTCCGTTGCTTGAAACCCCTTTTCACCTTCTGCCTAGGCAATGAACGATTGCCTGGCTGCTTGAAACTTCTTATTGTACCTTCCAACTTTACTCTCGATGTGTTTTATTTTGTTCAACTCGAGAGGTACTCATATGCTCATTCATGGGTTAATCCTAGATTATTACCCTTATAGCATTCTGTCGTTGCTGATCTGCCTCGTTACCTATTCTTAAATACGATGAAGATCCCGAAGAAGGGATGCCGACTTCATCATGATGACCTGAAGGAGAGGACTGAAGACATCAATGTAATGGGTCGACCTCTTCGAGAAGAGCTACTATGATCGAGAAGAATCGTTAGAATTTCGTAACCAGACCCCTTCCCCCTTATAACCGATCCTAAATCTCGGGACGAGATTTCTTGTAGTGGAGGAGAATTGTGACGCCCGGATAATTAAGCTACAGTGATTCCCCGCTAATGTTGCCACGTCACCACGGTTACTGTGATAAACTCTCGATAGTTCAGAACCGAAACAAATTCAAAATTTAAATAAAAGAAAACAATAAAAGTTTTCAAAAATTAAAACAAAAATGTTCGGTGGTTGCCAAATATTACAAAGATAATTATGGTGTAAGGTTCACAATTTTATAAAATGCCTAAGTGTTTATAAATAAATAAAAACAGAAAAGAAAATAAACAAAAAGAAAACAGAAAAAAAGGAAGGAAACCCCACTGGCCCAACTGGGCCAAGCCCACCTGGCCCAGTCGGCCTGCCCCCCTGGCCCGGCCCACCCCTCACTCCCTTATCCCCCCCTCCCCCGGTCGGCAAACCCTAGCCGCAACCACTCCCCCCCCGATCCCCTTTCTCCCCCTCGCG
>NC_057800.1:578326057-578347278 GCF_018294505.1 Triticum aestivum
TGACCAAATGGTCACGAGGCCGAGCCCGTGGTGCTCAGCGCGCCGCGCAAGCACCCCCCCGGCCCCCGTAGCGCGCTCCCGTCGGGGCCCGAACCACCCCGCCGCCTCCGCCGCTCGCCGGCGCCGATTCCGGCCGAGTCCGGCCGCGCCACTGCCACCATTGGACGCGCCGTCCTTCCCGCTTTCGAACGCACCGCCCGCGCCCCATTTTGGCCGCCGGACGACAAATTCCGGCGAGGTCCGGCGCCCCTCCGCCGCGGGAACGCCCACCGGAGCTCCCCAACACCGGCCGCCGACGTGGCCGACCCGGGGCCACCCCTGGGTCACTGACCCGTGGGCCCTAGGGGCCCGGCCGGCCTGTTGACCCGGTCGGCCATGGTGACTGGGCACCCAGTGCCAATGACATGGGGGCCCCTCCCCAGAACGTTTTTGAAGAAAAAAAAGAATAGGGGAATTAAATAAATAAAATTAATAAAATTAAAAATGAATAAAATTAATTAATTAATTAATTAAGTAAGTAAATAATTAATATAATTAATCCTGATTAATTAACCTAATGACTAATTAACCTAATTAACTACTGTTAATTAAACTAAACCCTAATTAAACCTAACAGTGTATGGCAGGTGGGTCCCACGGGATCCACATGTCAGGTTGACCAGGTCAAACGGTCAACGCTGACTGCTGACGTCAGCACGACGTCATGCTGACGTCATAAATCCATTTTCGAATTAATTAAATAATTAATTAAATTTCAGAAATTAATAAAGTCTTTAGAAAATCATATCTTTTAATCCGTAACTCGGATTAAAATATTTTCAACATGAAAGTTGCTCAGAACGACGAGACGATTCCGGATAGGCAGTCCGTTCGTCCGCCACACCCCCCTAACCTATCGAACCCGCAACTTTCCCCCTCCGGGTCCTCTGCCCGAAAACACGGAACACCGGGAATACTTTCCCGGATGTCTTCCCCCTTCGTCGGTATCACCTACTACCGCGTTAGGGCACACCGAACACCGCGTATTGCCTTGTTATATTTTGTGATGCTTTGTTTGCTCTGTATTCATTATTTCTTCCCCCCTCTTCTCTCCGGTAGACTACGAGACCGACGCTGCTGCTGCCCAGTTCGACTACGGAGTTGACGACCCCTCTCTCTTGCCAGAGCAACCAGGCAAGCCCCCCCCCTTGATCACCAGATATCGCCTATTCTCCTCTATACTGCTTGCATTAGAGTAGTGTAGCATGTTACTGCTTTCCGTTAATCCTATTCTGATGCATAGCCTGTCATTGCTGCTACAGTCATTGATACCTTACCCGCAATCCTAAATGCTTAGTATAGGATGCTAGTTTATCATCATTGGCCCTACATTCTTGTCAGTCTGCCTTGCTATACTATCGGGCCGTGATCACATTGGGAGGTGATCACGGGTATATACTATACATACATACATACTATACAGATGGTGACTAAAGTCGGGTCAGCTCATTGAGTACCCGCAAGTGCTTCTGACGAGGGGGCTGAAAGGACAGGTGGCTCCATCCCGGTAGAGGTGGGCCTGGGTTCCCGACGGCCCTCGACTGTTATTTTGTGGCGGAGCGACAGGGCAGGTTGAGACCACCTAGGAGACAGGTGGGCCTGGCCCTGTTCGGCGTTCGCGGATACTTAACACGCTTAACGAGATCTTGGTATTTGATCTGAGTCGGCTACGAGCCTATACGCACTAACCATCTACGTGGGAGTAGTTATGGGTATCCTGACGTCGTGGTATCAGCCGAAGCACTTCAGACGTCAGCGACGGAGCGGCGCGCGCCGAATTGGACTGGAACGCCACTAGGCTAGGTCTGCTTTCGGCCGCCCACGCAACGTGCAGGTGTGCTCAGGGCGATGGGCCCAGACCCCTGCGCGCTTAGGTTTAGACCGGCGTGCTGGCCTCTCTGTTTTGCCTAGGTGGGGCCGCGACGTGTTGATCTTCCGCGGCCGGGCATGACCCAGGAAAGTGTGTCCGGCCAAATGGGATCGAGCGTGTTGGGTTATGTGGTGCACCCCTGCAGGGAAGTTAATCTATTCGAATAGCCGTGATCTTCGGTAACAGGACGACTTGGAGTTGTACCTTGACCTTATGACAACTAGAACCGGATACTTAATAAAACACACCCTTCAAAGTTCCACAGACAACCCGGTGATCGCTTTTCCGCAGGGCAACGAGGAGAGGATCGCCGGGTAGGTTTATGCTATGTGATGCTACTTGGAGATGCTACTTGGAGATGCTACTTGGAGGACTTCAATCTACTCTCTTCTACATGCTGCGAGGCGGAGGCTGCCAGAAGCGTAGTCTTCGATAGGATTAGCTATCCCCCTCTTATTCTGGCATTCTGCAGTTCAGTCCACTGATATGGCCTCCTTACACATATACCCATGCATATGTAGTGTAGTTCCTTGCTTGCGAGTACTTTGGATGAGTACTCACGGTTGCTTTCTCCCCCCTTTTCCCCCTTTCCTTTCTTTCTGGTTGTCGCAACCAGATGCTGGAGTCCAGGAGCCAGACGCCACCGTCGACGACGACCCCTACTACACCGGAGGTGCCTACTACTATGTGCTGCCCGCTGACGTTGACCTGGAGTAGTTAGGAGGATCCCAGGCAGGAGGCCTGCGCCTCTTTCGATCTGTATCCCAGTTTGTGTTAGCCATCTTATGGCAACTTGTTTAACTTATGTCTGTACTCAGATATTGTTGCTTCCGCTGACTCGTCTATGATCAAGCACTTGTATTCGAGCCCTCGAGGCCCCTGGCTTGTATTATGATGCTTGTATGACTTATTTTATTTGTAGAGTTGTGTTGTGATATCTTCCCGTGAGTCCCTGATCTTGATCGTACACGTTTGCGTGCATGATTAGTGTACGATTGAATCGGGGGCGTCACAAGTACACCCTACCTAACCCTGACGGCAGGGGACAAGGGCATTAAATGCCCGTCTGAGTCGCCCAAATAGTGCGGAAAAGGACCGTTAGGGGCACCACCGTTCGCCATGATGGCGATCTTGTCAGCTTCGCATGGCACCGCGCACCGCTGGCTGCACAGCCTCCCACAACGCACGCTTGGAGAGGCCCCCAGAGCGACACGTTGGCGGATGCGCTGGAGCGTGGGCACAGAGTGGCCGCCTGCCGCGGCAAGCGCCTTGCCGCTGTTGTTATCTTGTCGGGTCCGGAAGCTTGTCGCTCACCGGGCCTCGAGGTACCTTGGTTGGTCTTCCCGGCAAGCTCCTCTTGCCGGGGCCTTGTTGCCTTGCCGGAGCGCGTGGCGCATCGCGGCAAGTTCCTTGAAGTGCCTTGGTTGGCCTTCCCGGCAAGCTCCTCTTGCCGGGGCCTTGTCTCCTGAGCTTAAATACTTTGTTCTTGAATGGCTCCAAGGGAACCACGGAGGATCTTGGCGTTCGCCCGGCAAGCCGTGCCGCAGGGTGCTGCAACTGCCCGTGCACAAGTTTGGGGCACTAGGGTACCCCTATTCTAGTACACCGACAGGAGCCCCTGGGCCTGGGCCTGACACGGTGCCGAGCGCTGTTGGGCCAGGCCCAAGACAGGGCACGGGCACATGTGGACTGGGCCACGCCGAATCTCGCTCCGTATCCACCGTGCTCTCCCCTAACGGCACGCGTTGAATGCGGCATCGTGGGAGAGATCGTGGGTGGTTCTTTATTCGGAAGGGCGAAACGTCCGCCCCGTCCCTCTTTATAAGCAGAGGAAACAGGGGCAGTTCGTTCCCCCTTGCTGGTTGCTACTACTCCTTCTTCACGAACCTCCGCCGCCCCGCCCCCTTCTTCTCGAAGACGAGAGAGCAGCGCTCCGCCCCCCATTGCCACCAGCATCACCAACGCCGTCGACCTCCCCCACCACCTGCGCCATGGCTCCGAAAGCCGACAAGGGAAAGGGCGTGAAGTCGGTCGAGGCGCAGCGGCTCGCGGTGCTGCGGAAGGAGCGGGCGATCTTCTCCCCCCAGCTCGGCGTGAAGGAGCTGAGGGAGTACTTCTACCTCTTTTGGGCGACGGAGACGCGGGCGCATCCGCACACGAGGGTACTCCCGGCCGCTGCTTCGGAACTGGCTCCAAATGGGTACCCATTCTTCGCGCTGTTCTTCTATTGCGAGCTCTGCCCGCCCTTCTCGGAGTTCTTCTGCGATATCATGAACACCTATGGCTTCCGCCTCCTTGATTTCACCCCCAACACCGTTCTGACCATGGCAGTTTTCGCACATTTGTGCGAAAACTTTGTCGGAGTCCATCCCAATGTTGCCCTTTTCCGCCACTTCTTCATACCTCGGGTAGAGAGAGGAGAGCCGCTTGCCGGAGGGATCGCCTGGATCTCGAGAGTCGTCAAGAAGGAGGCATACTTGGAGGGTGAGCTCCGCAGCAAGTGGGAGGAGTGGAGAGCGGAGTGGTGTTGGATCGTTGAGGAGAATCCGCAGCCCTTCACCGCCGTGCGCCAAGCTTCAATAGTGTGCGGCAATGACTGGAGCAACGTGGCCCCTGAAGACGAGAGGCTGAAGATCGCCATCACTAGGATTCTTCGCCTCAGGCTTGCCAGGCTCACTGTAGGTGCTGTCGGCGCAGATTTCCTCCGCCGTCGCATTGCCCCCCTGCAGGAGAGGGGGAGGCCCGCCTGGGAATTCAAGAACTCGGCGGACATCATGAGGCTGCGGCCGGGCCTCAACTACAACTTCACCGTCTTGGAGCTGGATGCAATGCTCTTGGATTTGTTCAAACGCGACCCCCAGCACCCATTCACGCTGCCGAGGGGCGTCGTTCCATTGTGCAACAATTCTTCACTTGACCGGATCCGCGCCATGATGCCGTTGTGCGATTCTCACGGAATCATTCCAACTTGGCAAGAGCCTGCGGATGACGTCGTGCAAGCGTTTTTCGACAACTTGGAAGAAGTGTCGGTCCATGCTGACGAGCAGAAGAGCCTGACCCGTGACACCACCGACGAGGAGCTGCAGCGCATTGCCACTAGGGCGGAGGAGGTTGCGGCCGCAGCTGCCGCGGGCGCGTTTGGGTTCACTGTGGAGGAGGCGGAGGCTGCAGAGGCGGCAAACCTTGCCGAGCGCGCGGAGTTCATTGGCGAGGAAGAGCCTGCCGGTTCTGAAGCTGAGCCGAGTGAGGCCGGCGAGGAAGAGCCCGAGCCTTCAGAAAACTTGCCGCAGGCGGAGCCCTCGGCCCCGCCAAGAAGGCGCCTTCGCAGGGCCGGGGACGCAGCGGGGCGGCAGCCGGGTCAACAGCCGCCGAGCCGTGCGACGCGCTCTACCGCGGCAAGCAATGTTGTCGCGGGAGCGCCTCACGCAGCAGCGGCAACTGGAGCGGGATCTTCCCGGGCCACCGCCACCGCCCCCGCCAAGCGGGCAAGGGATCCTACTCCTCCGCCTCCCCGCATTGGAGGAGGGCCGGACTTCGATCTTTCCGCGCTCAGCTCCGACGAGGAGGAAGAAGAGTAAGTTTCTTTGGTGCTCTTGTAGTTCTTCAATCTTGCTGTTTATATCTGACTTGCTTCAATATGGACTCCTTTCTTTTCAGGACGCTGGCCCAGAGAGCGGCGAAGAGGGCCAAGGCCGCGGTGATTGTCATCGAAGATGACCCCACCGTGTCAGCAGGGGGTGGGTCCGAGACCACCTTGACAGACCCGGCAATCACTCCTCAAAGCAGCCCCCAGCGCAGCCCCCAGCGTAAGTTCATAGTTAGCTTTCTGCTATCGGGCGCACATGAGTGCTTTTTCCTTTGTTGATATCTTGCTTGTTGATTTGTGTAGGAGCAGAGCAGCCACATCAGGAACGTCCGGAAGTTGGTCCTGAAGTGACATCTACTTCGACTACGCCGCCAAGGGAGGGGTTCCCGGTAAGGGAGCGCTCTCCGGCAAGGGGCAGCACCGTCGATCCTGCGGCGGCCGGGACCGCAACTGCCAATCTTGGCACAGGTAATTCACTTGTCCACAAACTTTCCCTTGGGTTCTTCTTCTTTTGATTTTCTTCTCTTGGATTTTTGATTGATTTTTCTCCCTTCTTCGTTCTTTAGACCCATCTGCTGCTGAGCCAATGGAGACAGAGGGCGCCGGCGAGGAAGGGGACGGTGCTGATGAGACCGCCGGCGAGGAGGCTGCCAAGGCCGCTGCCGTAGAAGCCGACGAGGGGTCGGGTGATCGCACTGACGACCCTGAGGCCGCAGGAGCGCCAGGCACTGCGCCGACCGCCGATCCCTCTGCCGCTGCTGCGGAGCCGGGCTCCGAGGAGCCCTAGCCCGGCGCCTACTTGAAGGCCGGTGATGATATCTTCATCAAGCTACCCTGGGCGTCGAGCTCCAGGGCGCCGGTCGAGGGGGAATCTTTTGATGATGAAGTGCTCGCCTCCGCTGGACTGTTGTTGGTTGACGCGCCCAGCAGCAGCAGTGGCGAGCCTGAGGAGGAGCAGCTGCTGCGGAAGCTGTTGTCACTCTACCACGCACGGCAAGCCAAGCTGGCTTCCTGGGAAGCGCTTGTCACGAAGGCGGGAGTTGACATGGAGAAGCGCGCGGAGGAGCTCCGGGGCCACAGTCAAGAAGCGGTCCCTGGCACAGAAGCGGGAGCGACTCGACGAGGAGCGCACGGCCTTCCTTCTCGAGAAGGCCGAAGCCGAGGAGGAACAAAGGCTGGCCACCGAGAATCAGTCCGCGCGAGAGGGTGAATTGGTGCAGCGGAAGGCCATCCTTGACAGCTACGAGGAGGAGTTCGCCAAGCGCGAGCAAGCACTTGGCGGGGCGTTCAAGGAGGCAAAGGACGCTGCCGCAATCGCAGAGGCCGCCAAGAAAGAGCTGGAGGAGAAGGTGGCGCAGCTGGAGGCTAACATTGGGAAGAGCAGCGAGGAGCTTGCCGCGCTCAAGCGTGAGCGTGAGAAGGATGCTGCCACCCCCGGTGAGCTGCAAGGTCTTCTCGCTGAGAGGGGAAAGGAGCTCAGCACCGCCAAGGATTCCAATGCGGACCTGGAGTTGAAGCTGGCCACGGTGATGCAGACGCTGGAGGCCGCCAAGGAGCGGGAGAAGACCTTGTCGGAGAAGGTCAAAGCTGACAAGGTGCTGCTGGAGAGCATCGTGGTTACCCAGAACTCGTTCAGAGATACTGTGGAGCACTGGACCGAGGGTCTGGTGAATATTGCCGCAGTCATCAACGAGGAGCTGGCGCAGCTGGGGATGGAGGACTTTGGGTATCCCTCCGATGAGAATCTCCAACCCAGCGCCAAGCTCAGCCTGTTCTTCAAGGGCGTGGCGATGGCACTCCAGCGGCTCCGGGAGAGGATCCCAAAGCAGCTGGCCGATGAGTCGCGCAAAATCTGCGCCGGGGTTCTCCAGAAGGTGCTGATGAAGGTGGCCTTCCGCAATCCAAGCCTCAGCTTCACCAACGTCCTCAAGTCCTTGCCGCCAGACGCTGATCGGGACGCACTCAAGGCCCTTGTCGCACCCATTGTGGACAAGGTGAGCGAGATCAAGAGGGTTGAGGGCGATCGCGTAGACTAGGCCGCCCGTTTTCTCTTTTCCCTTGTCGTTGCTAATCATGTTATGAAAATAGTCTGTTAGAGTTGCAACAAGTTATCTTGTAATATAACTTTATTTCTGTTATCAATTGCTATGTTATTTCCTCTACTAGATTCCTTCCTTTGTATGTTTTTACCCTACGCCTCTAGGGAACTTGTCGGCGCAGGCACCCGAGCCGCGAGCGCTGAGTGCGGAACGTCAGCAGCCTGCTGGCAGCGCTAGTTCCGACAAGAAACCTTGTCGCGACTAGATGCAGCACACTTAAGTTGTTGAGCGGACTCGAAACAAAGTAAGGGCGCAACTAGCCACGAGTTGGTTCCTCCGCGCACAGGTTTTCCATACAAAGCAGGGTCGTTCGAGGAAGATAACTCAAAAATTTAAAAACTGATTGCTCAAACTTTGGCAACTTAGCTTTTCTGTCGTTTGCTTCCCGGCAAGTCAAAACTTTGCTTGAACGACGCCTGGTCCATACCACAATCTTCTCCTTTGTTGAAAAGAAGAAAGAAGAGAAAATAATGGTACGGAGCCCTTCGGCTCATTACTGCTTACCGGATGTAGGTGTTGCACAAAGTGTCAGATAAAGCATGCAAGAAAGAAACTAATGCATGAAATGGACAAGTTGTGCGGAGCACATGGGGTTTTACTTATGCATAGGATCTGCGCCCGGCTTTGTACAAAGGATTACATGCAACAGCGGCAAGACTTGTACAAAAGGTGGTTGCCGGAATGGGTTCCGGCAACCGCGCCCTACAGGAAAAACTTACGAAGATGTTCTATGTTCCAGGAGTTGCTCACCGGAATGCCATCTTCGGTCTCAAGGCGGACAGCGCCAGGTCTTGTGACTCGTTTCACCTGATATGGGCCTTCCCACTTTGGCGTCAACTTGTTGGAATTCTTGGCGGACTGAACGCGCCGAAGAACAAGGTCGGCTTCCTGGAAGCTTCTGGCCTTAACTTTGCGGCTATGGTAGCGGCGCAAAGCTTGCTGGTATCGAGCAGCTCGTACAGCAGCCTGAAGACAATCTTCCTCAAGGAGCAGCGCGTCGTCTTGTCACAGCTGTTCTTGCTCAAGCTCATCATAAGCGAGCCCTCGAGGCGATCCGTATACGAGTTCCGTGGGGAGAACTGCCTCTGCTCCATAGATTAGAGCGAAAGGTGTCTGGCTAGTGGCTCGATTTGGCATCGTTCTGATCGACCAACGAACCACCGGCAGCTCCTCGATCCAGTTTCTTCCGCACTTGCGCAGCTTGTCGAAAGTTCTGGTCTTGAGTCCGCGCAGCACTTCAGCATTTGCCCTCTCTGCTTGACCGTTGCTTCTCGGATGAGCAACAGAAGCGAAGCAGACCTTGGCGCCAAGGTCTTGGACGTACTGCATGAAGGTGCGGCTCGTGAATTGCGTGCCGTTGTCGGTGATGATCCTGTTAGGGATCCCGAAACGGCAAACAATTGACCTGAAGAACTTGACTCCTGGCTGTGCTGTCACCTTCCTCACTGGCTGCACTTCCAGCCACTTTGTGAACTTGTCGATTGCGACGTACAAGTACTCAAAGCCCCGGACAGCTCGGGGGAAAGGGTCGAGGATATCGAGCCCCCAGACAAAAAATGGCCAGGATAAAGGGATCGTCTGGAGAGCTTGAGCTGGCTGGTGTATCTGTTTGGAGTCGAACTGGCATGCTTCACACTTGGTTACTTGTGCAGTTGCATCCTGGAGGGCTGTCGGCCAAAAGAAACCTTGCCGGAAAGCTTTGCCGGCAAGTGCTCTTGCGCCAATGTGGTGGCCACATATGCCTCCATGTATCTCTGCCAACAGCTTTTGTCCATCTTCCCGGCAAATACACTTCAATTTCACACCGTTGAGTCTTCTTCTGTACAGTATGCTATGGACAAACTGGTACATACTTGACTGCCGGGCTACTTTTTCCGCTTCTTCTTGCTCTTCGGGAAGTTCTCCTGTCTGAAGGAAATGGACAATCTGCTGTGCCCATGCTGGAGCTTGTGGCTCGACAACAAGGACTAAAGGCAGATCTGCTGCTGCGGGAACATCCGCTTCCACGGCAAGGACTTGCGGCCCTGCCGGAGCTTGATGTTCCCCGGCAAGCTTGCCAGAGCAAAACTTGTTGGGAGCATCTGCTTCAACGGAACAAACCATAAGGCTTGCCGGAGCAGACTGCCCCTCAGCAACCTAGGTGTTGATCTTGGGGACTTTCTTGGCGGCGGCTTTGGGGAGCTCTGCCGGAAAGTAGTCACCAGAAATCAACTTCCTCTTCTTGCTTTGTCCAGTTGATGGTGTTATGGATGGTTGAGTCAACTTGAGCACAAAGATCCCTGGTTCCACAGGTAACTTTAGTGCGGCGCACTTTGACAGGCCATCAGCAATGTCATTCTGAGCTCTTGGGATATGCTCCATCCGTAGGCCGTCAAAGTGCTCTTCTAGCTTCCTCACTTCATCAACATATGCTTCCATCAATGGACTCTGGTAGTTCTTGTTCACTTGGCGGACGACAAGTTGTGAGTCACCCCTGACAATGAGCTTCTTGATCCCAAGGTCTGCTGCAATTCTGAGACCGGCAAGCAATCCTTCATACTCTGCAGTATTGTTGGTTGCTTGCTCCTTGGGAAAGTGCATCTGGACTACGTACTTGAGGTGATCTCCAGTGGGCGCGACAAGCAGCACGCCCGCACTGGCGCCTTGCAGCGAGAAGGCACCATCAAAGTACATCAGCCACTCTTTGCTTGCCTCTTTGACGGGGATGCTCGTCTCTGAAATTTCTTCATCTGGTTTTGGCGTCCATTCTGCTATGAACTCTGCCAATGCCCTGCTTTGGATAGTTGAAGCGCTCTCAAACTTGAGGCCAAAGCTTGACAGTTCCAGCGCCCACTCGACAATCATGCCTGTCGCTTCTGGATTTTGCAGTATCCTCTTCAGCGGAAAGCGAGTGACGACTGTGATCTCATGTGCTTGGAAATAATGGCGCAGCTTTCTCGAGGCCATGAGGAGGCCAAAAAGCAACTTCTGCACACCAGAGTACCTTGATCTAGCCCCCTGTAGAAGGGAACTGACAAAGTAAACTGGACGCTACACCATTCTCTTCTGCATCTTATCATGCTCCTGCACAGATCCATCTTTGTCGGGACCGGAGCTTGTCGGCGAAGCGCCCTGCTTGTCGCTGGATGTATCTGCCGTGGTTGCTGGCTCATCATCTGCCTTCCTCTCCGCCACTAACGCATCACTAACCACTTGATTGGTTGCCGCTATATACAGCAGCAACTTCTCTTGCGGCTTAGGTGCGACAAGTATTGGAGTGGAGGACAAGTATCTCTTCAAGTCTTGCAGCGCAGCCTCTGCCTCCGGAGTCCATTTTATTGGACCTGCCTTTTTCAAAATTTTGAAAAATGGCAGGGCGCGCTCAGTAGGTCTAGAGATAAACCTGCTGAGAGCATCCACGCAATCGGCAAGCCTTCGTACATCCTTGACGCGCTTTGGTGCTTTGATCTGCTCAATGGCCTTCATCTTGTCGGGATTGGCTTCAATTCCCCGCTGAGACACGAAGAACCCAAGAAGCTTGCCGGAAGGGACTCCAAACACGCACTTCTCGGGGTTAAGCTTGAGGTTGATCTTGCGCAGATTTGCAAATGTCTCGTCTAAATCTTGAATCAGGGTCGCTCTGTTCTTGCTTTTGACCACTATGTCATCCATGTATGCTTCTACATTTCTGTGCATCTGCGGCTCAAAAGCGTGGTGGACTACCCTTGCGAATGTTGAACCAGCATTCTTCAAACCGAAAGGCATCCGTACGAAGCAGTACGTGCCACACGGGGTGATAAATGCAGTTTTCTCTTCATCCTCTTCTGCCATGAAGATCTGATGGTATCCTGAGTATGCATCAAGAAATGAAAGCAAATCACATCCGGCTGTGGAGTCAACAATTTGGTCAATGCGCGGCAAGGGAAATGGGTCTTTGGGACAAGCTTTATTAACATCAGTGAAGTCAATACAAAGCCTCCATTTCCCGTTAGCCTTGCGGACGACAACAGGATTGGCCAACCATGTGGGATGGAGCACTCCTGTGACAAGGCCTGCTGCTTCCAACTTCTTGATTCCTTCTCCGATGAATTCTTGGCGCTCCACTGCCTGTTTCCTGACTTTCTGCTTGACGGGCCGCGCATGAGGACAGACGGCAAGGTGGTGCTCAATTACTTTCCTGGGAACACCGGGGATATCAGACGGTTGCCACGCAAACACGTCGACATTCGCCCGCAGGAAAGCAACGAGCGCGCTTTCCTATTTGGGGTCAAGAGTGGCGCTGATGGTGAAGGTACCACCAGCGCCGTCCTCCTTGGCGGACACCTTCTTGGTCTCAGGTGGAGCTGTCATTGCCTTCTTACACTTGCCGGTGGAGCTCGATGGTGCGTCCTCGACGGTAGCGCAGCACTCCGAAGAGGTGCGCTTGCCGGAGTGGGCATCAGAGCTCTTGCCGGACTTGGTCTTCTTCTTCCCCCCGGGAGCTTCAGCGGCAAGTGTCTTGCGTTCTGCTGCGGCTGCTGCTTCCCGGTAGATCTTGTCGGCACAGATAAGAGCATCCTTCTTGTCGCCAGGGACAGAGATGACACTTATCGGGCCTGGCATTTTCAGTATGTTGTACGCATAGTGAGAGGCTGCCATGAACTTGGCGAGTGTCGGACGGCCAAGGATTCCATTGTAAGGTAATGGAAAGTCAGCAACATCAAATGTGACCCTCTCAGTCCTGAAGTTCAGCTCGCTGCCAAATGTTACCGGCAACGTGATCTTTCCCTTCGGCTTGCTTCTTCCCGGGTTGATTCCTTGAAATGTACCGGTCTCTTCGAGCTCGCTGTCAGGGACCTGGAGTTTCTGGAGCACCACGGAGGAGATCAGGTTCAAGCCGGCCCCGCCGTCAACTAGCATCTTAGTGACCTTGAGGTTGCGGATTGTTGGTGAAACCAACATCGGCAAGCACCCGACCGCAGTTATGCGATCAGGGTGGTCCTCAATATCAAAGATGATAGGCGTGCTGGACCGTTTCAGCGGCTTGCGTGACTCGACGGGCGGTTCTGCTGCATTAACTTCCCGCACCCACTGCTTGAGCTGGCGGTGCGAGGTATGTAGAGAAGCACCACCGTCAACGCACATGACCTCTGTGGCTTTCTGGAACTCCTGCTCATCAGTCTCCTCATCATCCATGTCTTCATCGTCGTCGTCATCTTCATCCTTGTCGCGGCCGCGAGGAGGTCTGTCTCCTTGTCGCTGCTTGGCCTTGCCGCGGCGTCCTCCTCGGCCGGGACGTTTCTTGCCGGATCCCCCAGCACCTTCCTGGGCCTTCTCCTTGTCGCGCCGCTCGTATTCAGCTTTCTGTTGCTCAACAAGCTGCTCGACTTTCTTACAGTTCTGGAGATCATGGCCCTTGGTGCGGTGGATCTTGCAATACTGCTTGTTGGTGCCGTCCTGCTTGTCGGCGACCGCCACCTCCGCGGCAACCTCCTTGCCGGAGTCACCAGCTTTGGCTTCCTTGGCGCCACCACCGCCGCCGGACTGCTCAACAACTAGCACCTCTTTGCCTTTCCTCCTTCTGTTGTTCCGCCGCCGGTTTTTCTTTGCCGGGGCAGCATCTTCACTGTCAGATCCTCCCGCTCCTACATTCTCTCCGGGGAGTCTCCTTCCTTCCTCAGCACGTGCACACTTGTCGGCCAGTGCATATAACTCACCGACGTCCCTGATCTTGCACATCGCCATTTGCTCCCACATCCTGCGGTTTCGCATGTTCTGATGGAACGCGCTGATCACCGCAGCAGGGTGGACGTCTGGGATGTTGTGCTGCACACTGCTGAATCTCTGAATGTACTTGTGCAGGGGCTCTCCTTCCTTCTGGGCGAGCAGATGAAGATCACTCTCCTGGCCATGAGGCTTGTGTCCGCCTGTGAAGGTGCCGACAAACTGATGGCACAGATCAGCCCAAGAGGATATGGAGTTGTCCGGCAAGTGCATGAGCCAGGACCTGACGTTGGGCTTGAGCACCAGCGGGAAGTAGTTGGCAAGGAACTTGTCATCCCGTCCCCCGGCAGCCTGCACCGCAATGGTGTAGATGCTGAGGAACTCCGACGGATGCGTCTTGCCGTCGTACTTCTCCGGTACGTCTGGCTTGAAGTTCTTCGTGCTGGGCCACTGGACTTGCTGCAGGTCACAAGTGAACACAGGGCAACCTACCGCGTACGGCAGATCGCCTGGTTCCCCTGGTGCATGCATGTCAACAGAGGGCCCATCGCGCTTGTCGGATTGACGTCGCGCTTCTCTTCAGCGTTCGATGCGAGTTCGAGCGTCTTCTTGTTGTCGATCATGAAGAACTTGGCACTGATCGCGATGAGCTCGTGGATCCGAAGATGCGGTGGAGTCGCTGTCGAGGTGGATCCGGCGAGTCGGCGATCTTGGCCTTCGGGGTGGTGATTGCATGGTAGTTGCACCTCCACCCGTTTTGTCGCCACTGGCTCGCGCCCAGCAACCCTGCCGCGGCGGCGATGCGCTCGGCCGCCGTGGAGTGTCGCCGTTGGCGTAGCCGATGAGACTCTGAATGGTGGCCCTCCATTCGTCGATCTTGTCCGACGTCGGAGGGTAATATAGGAGAAGTTGAGCTCGCGCCAAAGCTTCTACTGGAGTGGTGGGTGGCAGTGGCGGACGGCGCGAGGAGCGGGACGTGCTCGAACTTCTAACTATGTTAGAAGGAGCAGTATCCCGTCCAGGCGACCGTGCCCCGCTCGTGCCAGCACGCTGGCGTGCATGCTGGTCTTGAGCGCCCCGAGATCCACCAGCTTGGTCTTGGCCTATCATGCGTATGGCACTGCAAGTGCCATGACGCTGTTGGTCTTGCGCCTCCTGAGAGTGGCGTGGAACATGTACAGTCGCCGAGGTTTGTGCAGCCTTGTTCTTGGACCTTGTAGCATCATGAGCTTCCTCGTCGACGTCCATTCTTCCACCGGCGTCCGTTCCACCACCCGTTTGCTCCACCGGTGGCGGAAGTGACGTGGACGGAGCGGCTGCTGCCGAAGTCTTCTTCTTCGGTGGCATGTTGATCAAGGGAATGAAGATCTAGCTCCTGTGAACACCGGATCAGGTTCACACAATCTCGACGCCCCCTACCTGGCGCGCCAAAGATGTCGGGGAAACTGATCCACGAACACCTATGGGGCCGGCGGACCGGGCCCCTTTCGGTTCGGCGGGGGGCGGAGATCGCACGAAGAGCGGATCGAGGCGAAGCACACGAGCAGTTTACCCATCTTCGGAGCTCTCCGGAGAGATAACACTCCTACTGCTGCTTGTCTAGTTCTATTATGTTCTTGCTCGCGAGAGCTAAGGGTTTTCTGGCTTGCGAATGAATCGAACATCCCCTATGTTGCGCATGGGCCTCCTTTTATATGCTCAAGGGGTCACCGACAGGTGGCAACGCAGAGAAGGGTACAAATGTAAAAAGTGAGGTGGTTGGTACAGTTACTTGTACAGTACACCCTACCTAACCCTAACGGCAGGGGACAAGGGCATTAAATGCCCATCTGAGTCACCCAAATAGTGCAGAAAAGGACCGTTAGGGGCGCCACCGTTCGCCACGATGGCGATCTTGTCAGCTTCGCATGCCACTGCGCACCGCTGGCTGCACAGCCTCCCGCCACGCGCGCCTGGAGAGGCCCCCAGAGCGACACGTTGGCGGATGCGCTGGAGCGTGGGCACAGAGTGGCCGCCTGCCGCGACAAGCGCCTTGCCGCTGTTGTTATCTTGCCTCGAGGTACCTTGGTTCGTCTTCCCGGCAAGCTCCTCTTGCCGGGGCCTTGTTGCCTTGCCGGAGCGCGTGGCGCATCGCGGCAAGTTCCTTGAAGTGCCTTGGTTGGCCTTCCCGGCAAGCTCCTCTTGCCGGGGCCTTGTCTCCTGAGCTTAAATACTTTACTCTTGAATGGCTCCAAGGGAACCATGGAGGATCTTGGCGTTCGCCCGGCAAGCCTTGCCGCGGGGTGCTGCAACTGCCCGTGCACAAGTTCGGGGCACTAGGGTACCCCTATTCTAGTACACCGACACAAATGATTTTACACTGCTGTTGAACTAGCACTACAAGCTAGTTCAAAAAATTTTACACTAGAGTTGAACTAGCTCTATATCCTAGTACAAATAATTTTACACTAGAATTAAACTAGTTATACAAGCTAGTTCAAATAATTTTACACTAGAGTTGAACAAGCTCTACAGGATAGTTCAAATAATTTTCCACTAGAGTTGAACTAGCTCTATAACCTAATACAAATAATTTTACACTAGAGTTAAACTAGCTCTACAAGCTAGTTCAAATAATTTTACACTAGAGTTGAACAAGCTCTACAGGATAGTTCAAATAATTTTACACTAGAGTTGAACTAGTTCTACAATCTAGTTTAATTAATTTTACACTATAGTTGAACTTCCTCTATAGCCTAGTGCAAATAATTTAACACTAGAGTTGAACTAGCTCTATGACCTAGTACAAATAATTTTACACTAGAGTTAAACTAGCTCTACAAGCTAGTTCAAATAATTTTACACTAGAGTTGAACCAGCTTTATAACCTAGTACAAATTTTTTTACACTAGAGTTGAACTAGCTCTACAAGCTAGTTCAAATAATTTAACACTAAAGTTGAACTAGCTCTACAGGCTAGTTCAAATAGTTTTACACTAATCTTGAACTACCTCTATAAGGTAGCTTAAATAATTTTATGCTAGATTCGAACTAGCTCTATAACCTAGCACAAATAATTTTACACTAGAGTTGAACTAGCTCTATAACCTAGTACAAATAATTTTACACTAGAGTTGAACTGGCTCTATAACCTAGTACAAATGATTTTACACTACTGTTGAACTAGCTCTACAAGCTAGTTCAAATAATTTTACACTAGAATTGAACTAGCTCTATAACCTAGTACAAATAATTTTACACTACTGTTGAACTAGCTCTACAAGCTAGTTCAAATAATTTTACAATAGAGTTGAACTAACTCTATAACCTAATACAAATAATTTTACACTAGAGTTAAACTAGCTCTACAAGCTAGTTCAAATAATTTTGCAGTAGAGTTGAACAAGCTCTACATGATAGTTCAAATAATTTTACACTAGAGTTGAACTAGTTCTACAAGCTAGTTTAAATAATTTTACACTAGAGTTGAACTAGCTCTATAACCTAGTATAAATAATTTTACACTAGAGTTGAACTAGCTCTATGACCTACTACAAATAATTTTACACTAGAGTTGAACTAGCTCTATAACCTAGTACAAATAATTTTACACTAGAGTTGAACTAGCTCTATGACCTAGTACAAATAATTTTACACAAGAGTTGAACTAGCTCTATTACCTAGTACAAATAAGTTTACACTAGAGTTGAACTAGCTCTATAGGCTAGTTCAAATAACTTTCCACTAGAGGTGAACTAGCTCTATAGGCTAGTTCAAATAACTTTCACTAGAGTTGAACTAGCTCTATAGGCTAGGTCAAATAATTTTACACTCGAGTTGAACTAGTTCTACAAGCTAGTTCAAATGATTTTACTCTACAGTTGAACTAGCTCTACAGGCTAGTTCAAATAATTTTACACTAGAGTTGAACTAGCTCTACAAGCTAGTTCAAATAATTTTACACTAAAGTTGAACTAGCTCTACAGGATAGTTCAAATAGTTTTACACTAATCTTGAACTACCTCTACAAGGTAGTTTAAATAATTTCACACTAGATTTGAACTAGCTATATAACGTAGTACAAATAATTTTACACTAGAGTTGAACTAGCTCTATAACCTAGTACAAATAATTTTACACTTGAGTTGAACTAGCTCTATAACCAAGTACAAATCATTTTACAATAGAGTTGAACTAACTCTACAAGGTAGGTCAAATAATTTTACACTTGAGTTGAACTAGCTCTATAAACTAGTACAAATAATTTTACAATAGAGTTGAACTAGCTCTATAGGCTACTTCAAATAATTTTACACTACAGTTGAACTAGCTCTATAGGCTAGTTCAAATAATTTTACACTAGAGTTGAACTAGCTCTACAAGCTAGTTCCAATAATTTTACACTAGAGTTGAACAAGTTCTACAAGCTAGTTTAAATAATTTTATACTAGAGATGGACTAGCTCTATAATCTAGTACAAATAATTTTACACTAGAGTTGAACTAGCTCTACAAGCTAGTTCAAATAATTTTACACTAGAGTTGAACTAGCTCTATAACCTAGTACAAATAATTTTACACTAGAGTGGAACTAGCTCTACAAGCTAGTTCAAATAATTTTACACTAAAGTTGAACTAGCTATACATGCTAGTTCGAATAGTTTTATACTAATCTTGAACTACCTCTACAAGGTAGTTTAAAATTTTTTACACTAGATTTGAACTAGCTCCATAACCTAGTACAAATAATTTTACACTAGAGTTGAACTCGCTCTATAACCTAGTACAAATAATTTTATACCCTAGAGTTGAACTAGCTCTATAACCTAGTACAAATAATTTTATACCCTAGAGTTTAACTAGCTCTATAACCTAGTACCACTTTTGAACTAGCTCTACAAGGTAGTTCAAATAATTTTACACTAGAGTTGAACTACCTCTATAACCTAGTACAAACAATTTTACACTAGAATTAAACTAGCTCTACAAGCTAGTTCAAATAATTTTACACTAGAGTTGAACTAGCTCTATAACCTAGTACACATAATTTTACTCTAGTTAAACTAGATCTACAAGCTAGTACAAATAATTTTACACTAGAGTTGAACTAGCTCTACAAGCTAGTTCAAGTAATTTTACACCAGAGTTGAACTAGCTCTATAAGATAGTTCAAGTAATTTTATGCTCGAGTTGAACTAGCTCTATAACCTAGTACAAATAATTTTACACTAGAGTTGAACTAGCTCTACAAGCTAGTTCAAATAATTTTACACTAAACTTGTACTAGCTCTACAGGCTAGTTCAAATAATTTTACATTAATCTTGAACTACCTCTACAAGGTAGTTTAAATAATTTTACCCTAGATTTGAACTAGCTCTATAACCTAGCACAAATAATTTTACACTAGAGTTGAACTAGCTCTATAACGTAGTACAAATAATTTTACACTAGAGTTGAACTAGCTCTATAACCTAGCACAAATGATTTTACACTGCTGTTGAACTAGCACTACAAGCTAGTTCAAAAAAATTTACACTAGAGTTGAACTAGCTCTATATCCTAGTACAAATAATTTTACACTAGAATTAAACTAGCTATACAAGCTAGTTCAAATAATTTTACAATAGAGTTGAACTAGCTCTATAACCTAATACAAATAATTTTACACTAGATTTAAACTAGCTCTACAAGCTAGTTCAAATAATTTTACACTAGAGTTGAACAACCTCTACAAGATAGTTCAAATAATTTTACACTACAGTTGAACTAGTTCTACAATCTAGTTTAATTAATTTTACACTATAGTTGAACTTGCTCTATAGCCTAGTGCAAATAATTTAACACTAGAGTTGAACTAGCTCTATGACCTAGTACAAATAATTTTACACTAGAGTTGAACTAGCTCTATGACCTAGTACAAATAATTTTACACTAGAGTTGAACTAGCTCTATGACCTAGTACAAATAATTTTACACAAGAGTTGAACTAGCTCTATAACCTACTAGAAATAATTTTACGCTAGAGTTGAACTAGCTCTATAGGCTAGTTCAAATAACTTTACTCTAGAGTTGAACTAGCTCTATAGGCTAGTTCAAATAACCTTACACTAGTGTTGAACTAGCTCTATAGGCTAGGTCAAATAATTTTACACTCGAGTTGAACTAACTCTATAACCTAGTACAAATAATTTTACAATAGATTTAAACTAGCTATACAGGCTAGTTCAAATAATTTAACACTAGAGTTGAACTAGCTCTACAAGCTAGTTCAAATAATTTTACACTAGAGTTCAACTAGCTCTATAACCTAGTACAAATAATTTTCCACTAGAATTGAACTAGCTCTACAAGCTAGTTCACATAATTTTACACTAAAGTTGAACTAGCTTTACAGGCTAGTTCAAATAGTTTTACACTAATCTTGAACTACCTCTACAAGGTAGTTTAAATAATTTTACACTAGATTTGAACAAGCTCTATAACCTAGTACAAATAATTTTACACTAGAGTTGAACTAGCTCTACAAGATAGGTCAAATAATTTTACACTTGAGTTGAACTAGCTCTATAACCTAGTACAAATAATTTTACACTAGAGTTGAACTAGCTCTATGACCTAGTACAAAAGATTTTACACTACTGCTGAACTAGCTCTACAAGCTAGTTCAAATAATTTTACACTAGAGTTGAACTAGCTCTTTAACCTAGTACAAATAATTTTACACTAGAGTTGAACTAGCTAGTTCATATAATTTTACACTAGAGTTGAACTAGCTCTACAGGCTAGTTCAAATAGTTTTACACTGGAGTTGAACTAGCTCTATAACCTAGGTGAAATAATTTTACACTAGAGTTTAACTAGCTCTACAAGTTAGTTCAAATAATTTTACACTAGAGTTGAACTAGTTCTACAGTCCAGTTCCAAGAATTTTACACTAGATTTGAACTAGCTCTATAACCTAACACAAATAATTTTACACTAGAGTTGAACTAGCTCTATAACCTAGTAAAAATAATTTTATACTTGAGTTGAACTAGCTCTATAACCTAGTACAAATGATTTTACACTACTGTTGAACTAGCTCTACAAGCTAGTTCAAATAATTTTACACTAGAGTTGAACTAGCTCTATAACCTAGTACAAATAATTTTACACTACTGTTGAACTAGCTCTACAAGCTAGTTCAAATAATTTTACAATAGAGTTGAACTAGCTCTATAACCTAATACAAATAATTTTACACTAGAGTTAAACTAGCTCTACAAGCTAGTTCAAATAATTTTACACTAGAGTTGAACAAGCTCTACAAGATAGTTCAAATAATTTTACACTAGAGTTGAACTAGTTCTACAAGCTAGTTTAAATAATTTTGCACTAGAGTTGAACTAGCTCTACAGGCTAGTTCAAATAGTTTTACACTGGAGTTGAACTAGCTCTATAACCTAGTAGAAATAATTTTACACTAGAGTTTAACTAGCTCTACAAGTTAGTTCAAATAATTTTACACTAGAGTTGAACTAGTTCTACAGTCCAGTTCCAAGAATTTTACAGTAGATTTGAACTAGCTCTATAACATAACACAAATAATTTTACACTAGAGTTGAACTAGCTCTATAACCTAGTAAAAATAATTTTATACTTGAGTTGAACTAGCTCTATAACCTAGTACAAATGATTTTACGCTACTGTTGAACTAGCTCTACAAGCTAGTTCAAATAATTTTACACTAGAGTTGAACTAGCTCTATAACCTAGTACAAATAATTTTACACTACTGTTGAAGTAGCTCTACAAGCTAGTTCAAATAATTTTACAATAGAGTTGAACTAGCTCTATAACCTAATACAAATAATTTTACACTAGAGTTAAACTAGCTCTACAAGCTAGTTCGAATAATTTTACACTAGAGTTGAACAAGCTCTACAAGATAGTTCAAATAATTTTACACTAGAGTTGAACTAGTTCTA
>NC_057800.1:578347288-578350937 GCF_018294505.1 Triticum aestivum
GCTAGTTCAAATAATTTTACATTAGAGTTGAACTATCTCTACAAGCTAGTTCAAATAATTTTACACTAGAGTTGAACTAGTTCTACAAGCTAGTTTAAATAATTTTATACTAGAGTTGAACTAGCTCTATAACCTAGTACAAATAATTTTACACTAGAGTTGAACTAGCTCTACAAGCTAGTTCAAATAATTTTACACTAGAGTTGAACTAGCTCTATAACCTAGTACAAATAATTTTACACTAGAGTTGAACTAGCTCTACAAGGTAGTTTAAATAATTTTACACTAAAGTTGAACTAGCTCTCCATGCTAGTTCAAATAGTTTTACACTAATCTTGAACTACCTCTACAAGGTAGTTTAAATAATTTTACACTAGATTTGAACTAGCTCCATAACCTAGTACAAATAATTTTACACTAGAGTTGAACTAGCTCTATAACCTAGTACAAATAATTTTACACTAGAGTCGAACTAGCTCTATAACCTAGTACAAATAATTTTACACTACTGTTGAACTAGCTCTACAAGCTAGTTCAAATAATTTTACACTAGAGTTGAACTAGCTCTATAACCTAGTACAAATAATTTTACACTACTGTTGAACTAGCTCTACAAGCTAGTTCAAATAATTTTACAATAGAGTTGAACTAGCTCTATAACCTAATACAAATAATTTTACACTAGAGTTAAACTAGCTCTACAAGCTAGTTCAAATAATTTTACACTAGGGTTGAACAAGCTCTACAAGATAGTTCAAATAATTTTACACTAGAGTTGAACTAGTTCTACAAGCTAGTTTAAATAATTTTGCACTAGAGTTGAACTAGCTCTACAGGCTAGTTCAAATAGTTTTACACTGGAGTTGAACTAGCTCTATAACCTAGTAGAAATAATTTTACACTAGAGTTTAACTAGCTCTACAACTTAGTTCAAATAATTTTACACTAGAGTTGAACTAGTTCTACAGTCCAGTTCCAAGAATTTTACAGTAAATTTGAACTAGCTCTATAACATAACACAAATAATTTTACACTAGAGTTGAACTAGCTCTATAACCTAGTAAAAATAATTTTATACTTGAGTTGAACTAGCTCTATAACCTAGTACAAATGATTTTACGCTACTGTTGAACTAGCTCTACAAGCTAGTTCAAATAATTTTACACTAGAGTTGAACTAGCTCTATAACCTAGTACAAATAATTTTACACTACTGTTGAAGTAGCTCTACAAGCTAGTTCAAATAATTTTACAATAGAGTTGAACTAGCTCTATAACCTAATACAAATAATTTTACACTAGAGTTAAACTAGCTCTACAAGCTAGTTCGAATAATTTTACACTAGAGTTGAACAAGCTCTACAAGATAGTTCAAATAATTTTACACTAGAGTTGAACTAGTTCTACAAGCTAGTTTAAATAATTTTGCACTAGAGTTGAACTAGCTCTATAACCTAGTACAAATAATTTTACACTAGAGTTGAACTAGCTCCATGACCTAGTACAAATAATTTTACACTAGAGTTGAACTAGCTCTATAACCTAGTACAAATAATTTTACACTAGAGTTGAACTAGCTCTATGACCTAGTACAAATAATTTTACACAAGAGTTGAACTAGCTCTATAGGCTAGTTCAAATAACTTTCCACTAGAGTTGAACTAGCTCTATAGGCTAGTTTAAATAACTTTACACTAGAGTTGAACTAGCTCTATAGGCAAGGTCAAATAATTTTACACTCGAGTTGAACTAATTCTACAAGCTAGTTCAAATTATTTTACACCACTTTTGAACTAGCTCTATAGGCTAGTACAAATAATTTTACACTAGAGTTGAACTAGCTCTACAAGCTAGTTCAAATAATTTTACACTAAAGTTGAACTAGCTGTACAGGCTAGTTCAAATAGTTTTACACTAATCTTGAACTACCTCTACAAGGTAGTTTAAATAATTTTACACTAGATTTGAACTAGCTCTATAACCTAGTACAAATAATTTTACACTAGAGTTGAACTAGCTCTATAACCTAGTACAAATTATTTTACACTTTAGTTGAACTAGCTCTATAACCAAGTACAAATAATTTTACACTAGAGTTGAACTAGCTCTATAACCTAGTACAAATGATTTTACACTCGAGTTGAACTAGCTCTATGACATAGTACAAATAATTTTACAATAGAGTTGAACTAGCTCTATAGGCAAGTTCAAATAATTTTACACTAGAGTTGAACTAGCTCTATAGGCTAGTTCAAATAATTTTACATTAGAGTTGAACTATCTCTACAAGCTAGTTCAAATAATTTTACACTAGAGTTGAACTAGTTCTACAAGCTAGTTTAAATAATTTTATACTAGAGTTGAACTAGCTCTATAACCTAGTACAAATAATTTTACACTAGAGTTGAACTAGCTCTACAAGCTAGTTCAAATAATTTTACACTAGAGTTGAACTAGCTCTATAACCTAGTACAAATAATTTTACACTAGAGTTGAACTAGCTCTACAAGGTAGTTTAAATAATTTTACACTAAAGTTGAACTAGCTCTCCATGCTAGTTCAAATAGTTTTACACTAATCTTGAACTACCTCTACAAGGTAGTTTAAATAATTTTACACTAGATTTGAACTAGCTCCATAACCTAGTACAAATAATTTTACACTAGAGTTGAACTAGCTCTATAACCTAGTACAAATAATTTTACACTAGAGTCGAACTAGCTCTATAACCTAGTACAAATAATTTTACACTACTGTTGAACTAGCTCTACAAGCTAGTTCAAATAATTTTACACTAGAGTTGAACTAGCTCTATAACCTAGTACAAATAATTTTACACTACTGTTGAACTAGCTCTACAAGCTAGTTCAAATAATTTTACAATAGAGTTGAACTAGCTCTATAACCTAATACAAATAATTTTACACTAGAGTTAAACTAGCTCTACAAGCTAGTTCAAATAATTTTACACTAGGGTTGAACAAGCTCTACAAGATAGTTCAAATAATTTTACACTAGAGTTGAACTAGTTCTACAAGCTAGTTTAAATAATTTTGCACTAGAGTTGAACTAGCTCTACAGGCTAGTTCAAATAGTTTTACACTGGAGTTGAACTAGCTCTATAACCTAGTAGAAATAATTTTACACTAGAGTTTAACTAGCTCTACAACTTAGTTCAAATAATTTTACACTAGAGTTGAACTAGTTCTACAGTCCAGTTCCAAGAATTTTACAGTAAATTTGAACTAGCTCTATAACATAACACAAATAATTTTACACTAGAGTTGAACTAGCTCTATAACCTAGTAAAAATAATTTTATACTTGAGTTGAACTAGCTCTATAACCTAGTACAAATGATTTTACGCTACTGTTGAACTAGCTCTACAAGCTAGTTCAAATAATTTTACACTAGAGTTGAACTAGCTCTATAACCTAGTACAAATAATTTTACACTACTGTTGAAGTAGCTCTACAAGCTAGTTCAAATAATTTTACAATAGAGTTGAACTAGCTCTATAACCTAATACAAATAATTTTACACTAGAGTTAAACTAGCTCTACAAGCTAGTTCGAATAATTTTACACTAGAGTTGAACAAGCTCTACAAGATAGTTCAAATAATTTTACACTAGAGTTGAACTAGTTCTA
>NC_057800.1:578350947-578381123 GCF_018294505.1 Triticum aestivum
GCTAGTTCAAATAATTTTACATTAGAGTTGAACTATCTCTACAAGCTAGTTCAAATAATTTTACACTAGAGTTGAACTAGTTCTACAAGCTAGTTTAAATAATTTTATACTAGAGTTGAACTAGCTCTATAACCTAGTACAAATAATTTTACACTAGAGTTGAACTAGCTCTACAAGCTAGTTCAAATAATTTTACACTAGAGTTGAACTAGCTCTATAACCTAGTACAAATAATTTTACACTAGAGTTGAACTAGCTCTACAAGGTAGTTTAAATAATTTTACACTAAAGTTGAACTAGCTCTCCATGCTAGTTCAAATAGTTTTACACTAATCTTGAACTACCTCTACAAGGTAGTTTAAATAATTTTACACTAGATTTGAACTAGCTCCATAACCTAGTACAAATAATTTTACACTAGAGTTGAACTAGCTCTATAACCTAGTACAAATAATTTTACACTAGAGTCGAACTAGCTCTATAACCTAGTACAAATGATTTTACACCACTGTTGAACTAGCTCTTCAAGGTAGTTCAAATAATTTTACACTAGAGTTGAACTACCTCTATAACGTAGTACAAATAATTTTACACTTGAATTAAACTAGCTCTACAAGCTAGTTCAAATAATTTTACACTAGAGTTAAACTAGCTCTATAACCTAGTACAAATAATTTTACACTAGAGTTAAACTAGCTCTATAGGCTAGGTCAAATAATTTTACACTCGAGTTGAACTAGTTCTACAAGCTAGTTCAAATGATTGTACACTACTGTTGAACTAGCTCTACAGGCTAGTACAAATCATTTTACACTAGAGTTGAACTAGTACTATAACCTAGTATAAATAATTTTACAATAGAGTTGAACTAGCTCTATAGGCTAGTTAAATAATTTTACACTAGAGTTGAACTAGCTCTATCGGCTAGTTCAAATAATTTTACACTAGAGTTGAACTAGCTCTATGTCGGTGTACTAGAATAGGGGTACCCTAGTACCCCGAACTTGTGCACGGGCAGTTGCAGCACCCCGCGGCAAGGCTTGCCGGGCGAACGCCAAGATCCTCCGTGGTTCCCTTGGAGCCATTCAAGAACAAAGTATTTAAGCTCAGGAGACAAGGCCCCGGCAAGAGGAGCTTACCGGGAAGGCCAACCAAGGCACTCCAAGGAACTTGCCGCGACGCGCCACGCGCTCTGGCAAGGCAACAAGGCCCCGACAAGAGGAGCTTGCCGGGAAGACCAACCAAGGCACCTCGAGGCCCGGTGAGCGACAAGCTTCCGGACCCGACAAGATAACAGCAGCGGCAAGGCGCTTGCCGCGGCAAGCGGCCACTCTGTGCCCACGCTCCAGCGCATCCACCAACGTGTCGCTCTGGGGGCCTCTCCAGGCGCGCGTGGCGGGAGGCTGTGCAGCCAGCGGTGCGCGGTGGCATGCGAAGCTGAGAAGATCGCCATCGTGGCGAACGGTGGCGCCCCTAACGGTCCTTTTCTGCACTGTTTGGGCGACTCAGACGGGCATTTAATGCCCTTGTCCCCTACCGTCAGGGTTAGGTAGGGTGCACTGTACAAGTAACTGTACCAACCACCTCACTTTTTACATTGGTACCCTTCTCTGCGTTGCCACCTGTCGGTGACCCCTTTAGCGTATAAAAGGAGGCCCATGCGCAACATAGGGAAGGGGTTCGACTGGTTTGGAACCCAGAAAAACACTACGCTCTCTCTCTGGAGGAAGAACACAAGATAATCAAACAAGCAGCAGTAGGAGTGTTATCTCTCCGGAGAGCTCCGAAGCTGGGTAAATTGCTCGTGTGCTTCGCCTCGATCCGCTCTTCGTGCGATCTCCGCCCCCCGCCGAACCGAAAGGGGCCCGGTCCGCCGGCCCCATAGGTGTTTGTGGATCAGTTTCCCCCGACATCTCTGGCGCGCCAGGTAGGGGGCGTCGAGATTGTGTGAACCTGATCCGGCGTTCACACGAGCTAGATCTTCATTCCCTTCATCAACATGCCACCGAAGAAGAAGACTTCGGCGGCAGCCGCTCCGTCCACGTCACTTCCGCCACCGTTGGAGCAAACGGGTGGTGGAATGGACGCCGGCAGAAGAATGGACGTCGACGAGGAAGCTTATGATGCAGCCAGGTCGAAGGACAAGGCTGCACAAACCTCGGCGACTGTACATGTTCCGCGCCACTCTCAGGAGGCGCAAGATCAACAGCGTCATGGCACTCACAGTGCCATACGCATGATAGGCCAAGACCAAGCTGATGGATCTCGGGGCGCTCAAGACCAGCATGCACGCCAGCATGCTGGCACGAGCGGGGCACGGTCGCCTGGACGGGATACTGCTCCTTCTAACATAGTTAGAAGTCCGAGCATGTCCCGCTCCTCGCGCCGTCCACCACTGCCACCCACCACTCCAGCAGAAGCTTTGGCGCGAGCTCAACTGCTCCTAGATTACCCTCCGACGTCGGACAAGATCGACGAATGGAGGGCCACCATTCAGAATCTCATTTGCCACGCCAACAGCGACACTCCATGGCGCCCGAGCGCGTCGCCGCCGCGTCAGGGTTGCCGGGCGCGAGCCGGTGGCGACGAAATGGGTGGAGGTGCAACTACCATGCAATCACCACCCCGAAGGCCAAGATCGCTGACTCGCCAGATCCACCTCGACAGCGACTCCACCGCATCGTCGGATCCACGAGCTCGTCGCGATCAGCGCCAAGTTCTTCATGATCGACAACAAGAAGACGCTCAAACTCGCATCGAGCGCCAAAGAGAAGCGCGACGTCAATCCGACAAGCGCGCTGGGCCCTCTGTTGACATGCATGCGCCAGGGGAACTAGGCGATCTGCCGTACGCGGTAGGTTGCCCTGCGTTCACTCGTGAGCTGCGGCAAGTCCAGTGGCCCAGCACGAAGAACTTCAAGCCAGACGTAACGGAGAAGTACGACGGCAAGACGCATCCATCGGAGTTCCTCAGCATCTACACCATTGTGGTGCAGGCTGCCGGGGGACGGGATGACAAGACCCTTGCCAACTACTTCCCGCTGGTGCTCAAGCCCAACGTCAGATCCTGGCCCATGCACTTGCCGGACAACTCCATATCCTCTTGGGCTGATCTTTGCCATCAGTTTGTCGGCGCCTTCACAGGCGGACACAAGCCTCATGGCCAGGAGAGTGATCTTCATCTGCTCGCCCAGAAGGAAGGAGAGCCCCTGCGCAAGTACATTCAGAGATTCAGCAGTGTGAAGCACAACATCCCAGACGTCCACCCTGCCGCGGTGATCAGCGCGTTCCATCAGAACGTGCGAAATCGCAGGATGCGGGAGGAAATGGCGATGTGCAAGATCAGGGACGTCAGTGAGTTATATGCACTGGCCGACAAGTGTGCACGTGCTGAGGAAGGGAGGAGACTCCCCGGAGAGAATGTAGGAGCGGGAGGATCTGACAGTGAAGATGCTGGCCCGGCAAGGAAAAACCGGCGGCGGAACAACAGGAGGAGGAAAGGTAAAGAGGTGCTAGTTGTTGAGCAGTCCGGAAACGGTGGTGGCGCCAAGAAAGCCAAAGCTGGTGACTTCGGCAAGGAGGTTGCCGCGGAGGTGGCGGTCGCCGACAAGGAGGACGGCACCAACAAGCAGTATTGCAAGATCCACCGCACCAAGGGCCATGATCTCCAGAGCTGCAGAAAAGTCGAGCAGCTTGTTGAGCAATAGAAAGCTGAATACGAGCGGCGCGACAAGGAGAAGGCCCAGGAAGGTGCTGGGGGATCCGGCAAGAAACGTCCCGACCGAGGAGGACGCCGCGGCAAGGCCAAGCAGCGGCAAGGAGATAGACCTCCTCGCGGCCGCGACAAGGATGAAGATGACAACGACGATGAAGACATGGATGATGAGGAGACTGATGAGCAGGAGTTCCAGAAAGCCACAGAGGTCCTGTGCGTTGACGGTGGTGCTTCTCTGCATGCCTCGCACCGTCAGCTCAAGCAGTGGGTGCGGGAAGTTAATGCAGCAGAACCACCTGTCGAGTCACGCAAGCCTCTAAAATGGTCAAGCACGCCTATTATCTTTGATATTGAGGACCACCCTGATCGCATAACTGTGGTCGGGTGCTTGCCGATGTTGGTTTCACCAACAATCCGCAACCTCAAGGTCACTAAGATGCTAGTTGACGGCGGGGCCGGCTTGAACCTGATCTCCTCCGCGGTGCTCCAGAAACTCCAGATCCCTGACAGCGAGCTCGAAGAGACCGGTACATTTCAAGGAATCAACCCGGGAAGGAGCAAGCCGAAGGGAAAGATCATGTTGCCGGTAACATTTGGCAGCGAGCTGAACTTCAGGACTGAGAGGGTCACGTTTGATGTTGCTGATTTTCCATTACCTTACAATGGAATCCTTGGCCGTCCGGCACTTGCCAAGTTCATGGCAGCCTCTCACTATGCGTACAACATACTGAAAATGCCAGGCCCGATAAGTGTCATCTCTGTCCCTGGCGACAAGAAGGATGCTCTTATCTGTGCCGACAAGATCTACTGAGAAGCAGCAGCCGCAGCAGAACGCAAGACACTTGCCGCTAAAGCTCCCGGGGGGAAGAAGAAGACCAAGTCCGGCAAGAGCTCTGATGCCCACTCCGGCAAACGCACCTCTTCGGAGTGCTGCGCTACCGTCGAGGACGCACCATCAAGCTCCACCGGCAAGTGTAAGAAGGCAATGACAGCTCCACCTGAGACCAAGAAGGTGTCCGCCAAGGAGGACGACGCTGGTGGTACCTTCACCATCAGCGCCACTCTTGACCCCAAATAGGAAAGCGCGCTCGTTGTTTTCCTGCGGGCGAATGTCGACGTGTTTGCGTGGCAACCATCTGATATCCCCGGTGTTCCCAGGAAAGTAATTGAGCACCACCTTGCCGTCTGTCCTCATGCGCGACCCGTCAAGCAGAAAGTCAGGAAACAGGCGGTGGAGCGCCAAGAATTCATCGCAGAAGAAATCAAGAAGCTGGAAGCAGCAGGCCTTGTCAGAGGAGTGCTCCATCCCACGTGGTTGGCCAATCCTGTTGTCGTGCGCAAGGCTAACGGGAAATGGAGGCTTTGTATTGACTTCACTGATGTTAATAAAGCTTGTCCCAAAGACCCATTTCCCTTGCCGCGCATTGACCAGATTGTTGACTCCACAGCCGGATGTGATTTGCTTTCATTTCTTGATGCATACTCAGGATACCATCAGATCTTCATGGCAGAAGTGGATGAAGAGAAAACCGCATTTATCACCCCGTGTGGCACGTACTACTTCGTACGGATGCCTTTCGGTTTGAAGAATGCTGGTTCAACATTCGCAAGGGTAGTCCACCACGCTTTTGAGCCACAGATGCACAGAAATGTGGAAGCCTACATGGATGACATAGTGGTCAAGAGCAAGAACAGGGCGACCCTGATTCAAGATTTAGATGAGACATTTGCAAATCTGCGCAAGATCAACCTCAAGCTTAACCTCGAGAAGTGCGTGTTTGGAGTCCCTTCCGGCAAGCTTCTCGGGTTCTTCGTGTCTCAGCGGGGAATTGAAGCCAATCCCGACAAGATCAAGGCCATTGTGCAAATCGAAGCACCAAAGCGCGTCAAGGATGTACGAAGGCTTGCCGGTTGTGTGGCTGCTCTCAGCAGGTTTATTTCTAGATCTGCTCAGCGTGCCCTGCCATTTTTCAAAATTTTGAAAAAGGCAGGTCCAATAAAATGGACTCCGGAGGCGGAGGCTGCGCTGCAAGGCTTAAAGAGATACCTGTCCTCCACTCCAACACTTGTCGCACCTAAGCCGCAAGAGAAGTTGCTGCTGTATATAGCGGCAACCAATCAAGTGGTTAGTGCTGCGTTAGTGGCGGAGAGGGAGGCAGATGATGAGCCAGCAACCACGGCAGATGCATCCAACGACAACCATGGGGCTTCGCCGACAAGCTCTGGTCCCGACAGAGATGGATCTGCGCAGGAGCATGATAAGATGCAGAAGAGAATGGTGCAGCGTCCAGTTTACTTTGTTAGTTCCCTTCTACAGGGGGCTAGATCAATGTACTCTGGTGTACAGAAGTTGCTTTTCGGCCTCCTCATGGCCTCAAGAAAGCTGCGCCATTACTTCCAAGCACATGAGATCACAGTCGTCACTCGTTTTCCGCTGAAGAGGATACTGCAAAATCCAGAAACGACAGGCAGGATTGTCGAGTGGGCGCTGGAACTGTCAAGCTTTGGCCTCAAATTTGAGAGCACTTCAACTATCCAAAGCAGAGCATTGGCAGAGTTCATAGAAGAATGGACGCCAACACCAGATGAAGAAATTCCAGAGACGAGCATCCCCGTCAAAGAGGCAAGCAAAGAGTGGCTGATGTACTTTGATGGTGCCTTCTCGCTGCAAGGCACCGGTGCGGGCGTGCTGCTTGTCGCACCCACCGGAGAGCACCTCAAGTACGTAGTCTAGATGCACTTTCCCATGGAGCAAGCAACCAACAATACTGCAGAGTATGAAGGATTGCTTGCCGGTCTCAGAATCGCAGCAGACCTGGGGATCAAGAAGCTCATTGTCAGGGGTGACTCACAGCTTGTCGTCCGCCAAGTGAACAAGAACTACCAGAGTCCATTAACGGAAGCATATGTCGATGAAGTGAGGAAGCTAGAAGAGCACTTTGACGGCCTACAGATGGAGCATATCCCAAGAGCTCAGAATGACATTGCTGATGGCCTGTCAAAGTGCGCCGCACTAAAGTCACCTGTGGAACCAGGGATCTTTGTGCTCAAGTTGACTCAACCATCCGTAACACCATCAACTGGACAAAGCAAGAAGAGGAAGTTGGTTTCTGGTGACTACTTTCCGGCAGAGCTCCCCGAAGCCACCGCCAAGAAAGTCCCCAAGAACAACACCAAGGATGCTGAGGGGCAGTCTGCTCCGGCAAGCCTTATGGTTTGTTCCGCTGAAGCAGACGCTCCCGACAAGTTTTGCTCCGGCAAGCTTGCCGTGGAACATCAAGCTCCGACAGGGCCGCAAGTCCTTGCCGTAGAAGCGGATGTTCCCGCAGCAGCAGGTGCGCCTTTAGTCCTTGTTGTTGAGCCACAAGCTCCAGCATGGGCTGTGACGCCCCCGATTCAATCGTACACTAATCATGCATGCAAACGTGTACGATCAAGATCAGGGACTCACGGGAAGATATCACAACACAACTCTAAAACATAAATAAGTCATACAAGCATCATAATACAAGCCAGGGGCCTCGGGGGCTCGAATACAAGTGCTCGATCATAGACGAGTCAGCGGAAGCAACAATATCTGAGTACAGACATAAGTTAAACAAGTTGCCATAGATGGCTAACACAACCTGGGATACAGATCGAAAGAGGCGCAGGCCTCCTGCCTGGGATCCTCCTAACTACTCCTGGTCGTCGTCAGCGGGCTGCACGTAGTAGTAGGCAGCTCCGGTGTAGTAGGGGTCGTCGTCGACGGTGGCGTCTGGCTCCAGGGCTCCAGCATCTGGTTGCGACAACCAGGTAGAAGGGAAAGGGGGAAAGAGGGAGAAAAGCAACCGTGAGTACTCATCCAAAGTACTCGCAAGCAAGGAGCTACACTACATATGCATGGGTATATGTGTAAAGGGCCATATCGGTGGACTGAACTGCAGAATGCCAGAATAAGAGGGGGATAGCTAATCCTGTCGAAGACTACGCTTCTGGCAGCCTCCGTCTTGCAGCATGTAGAAGAGAGTAGATTGAAGTCCTCCAAGTAGCATCTCCAGTAGCATCGCATAGCATAATCCTAACCGATGATCCTCCCCTCGTCGCCCTGTGAGAGAGTGACCACCGGTTGTATCTGGCACTTGGAAGGGTGTGTTTTATTAAGTATCCAGTTCTAGTTGTCATAAGGTCAAGGTACAACTCCAGGTCGTCCTGTTACCGAAGATCACGGCTATTCAAATAGATTAACTTCCCTGCAGGGGTGCACCAACTTACCCAACACGCTTGATCCCATTTGGCCGGACACACTTTCTCGGATCATGCCCGGCAGCGAAAGATCAACACGTTGCAGCCCCACCTAGGCTCAACAGAGAGGCCAGCACGCCGGTCTAAACTTAAGCGCACAGGGGTCTGGGACCATCGCCCATAGCACACCTGCACGTTGCGTACGCGGCCGAAAGCAGAACTAGCCCCCTTAATACAAGAGCAGGCTTACGTTCCTATCCGGCGCGCGCCACTCAGTCGCTGGCGTCACGAAGTGCTTCGGCTGATACCACAACGCCGAGTGCCCATATCTTTCCCACGTAGTTGGTTAGTGCGTATAGGCTCGTAGCCAACTCATATCAAATACCAAGATCTCGTTAAGTGTGTTAAGTATCCGCAAACGCCGAATAGGGCCAGTCCCACCTCTCTCCTAGGCGGTCTCAACCTGCCCTGTCGCTCCGCCACAAAGATCCACTCGCGGGTGCTCCACCAGCCGACCCGACTTTAGTCTCCACATGTATCATGTATAAAGTATAAAGTATATACATGTGATCACCTCCCGAGTGATCACGGCCCGATAGTATAGCACGGCTGACGGACAAGAATGTAGGGCCACTGATGATAAACTAGCATCCTATACTAAGCATATAGGATTGCAGGTAAAGGTAACAACATTAGTATCAAGGACAGGCTATGCATCAGGATAGGTATAACAGAAAGCAGTAACATGCTACACTACTCTAATGCAAGCAGTATAGAGTAGAATAGGCGATATCTGGTGATCAAGGGGGGGGGCTTGCCTGGTTGCTCTGGCAAGAGAGAGGGGTCATCAACTCCGTAGTCGAATTGGGGCATCAGCATCGTCACGGGGTCTACCGAAGAGAAGAGGGGGGAGAAACAGTAAATACATAGCAAGCAAGTGCATAACAGGATAACAGGCAGAGCTAGACGTGTTCTAACGCGGTATGAGGTGATACCGGTGAAGGGGGAAGCATCCGGGAAGTATTCCCAGGGTTCCGTGTTTTCGGGCAGAGGAGCCGGAGGGGGAAAGTTGCGAGTTCGATAGGTTAGGGAGGTGTGGCGGACGAACGGGTTGTGTATCCGGAATCGTCTCGTCGTTCTGAGCAACTTTCATGTTGAAAATAATTTAATCCGGGTTACGGATTAAAAGCTATGATTTTCTAAAGATTTTATTAATTTCTGGAATTTAATTAGTTATTTAAATTAATTCGAAAATGGAATAATGACATCAGCATGATGTCATGCTGACGTCAGCAGTCACCAGAGTTGACGGGGTCAAACTGACGTGTGGGTCCCGCATGTCATTGACTGTTTAATTAACAAGTTTAATTAAACAGAGTTAATTAGGTTAGTTAGTTAACTAGGTTAATTAAATATAATTAATTAAGTTAATTATTTATTTATTTATTTATTTTTATTATTTATTATTTATTTATTATATATATATATATGTTTTTAAAATTCTTCTCTTTTTTTTAACAAAAAACGTTCTGTGGGGGCTGGGCCCCACATGTCATAGGGCCAGGGGCGTATCGGTCGAAACGGGCCTCGGGCGCCCGGGTGTTTGCGCCCGATGGGCGGACATGGGGCGCCGCGGGGTGCTAGTGTGTTGGCGAGGCCACCGTGCGCGACCAGGGCGGCCGGCGCGCGTGCGGGCGCCGGGAACCTGCGGCGAGGGACGGCGTCCAGGCGAAGGCCTCGCCGCAAAGGGGTGGAGGGCGGAGGCTAGCGGTGGGCACAGCGGAGCACGAGCAAGGGGACGGGGAGAGAGGGAGGCGCGGGGTGCGGGCACGCACGGGGCGCAGGCGGCGAGCGTGGCTAGGAACGAGGCGACGCGGGCGTGGCCGTGGCCGCGCAGGCGCCGGTGAAGGCAGAGACAGGGGAGAAGGAGTATGCCTCACTGTGGGGAGTAGGGAACCATGGCAGTGGGCTCGACGGAGGTCAGGGAGGTCCGACGAGGAGGACGACGGGGAGGTTCCGGCGATGGCGAGGCAGCGACGGTGGCCCGAGGATGAAGCCGAGCGTGGGGCGGCGTCACGGGGGCGTCCTGGCACAGTCGCGGTCGGTGAGGCGTGGAGCACCGTCGAGGGGGAGAGGGGAAGGGGTGCGAGGACGAGGACGAGGGACGGCAAGGCGGCTCCGGCGTCGGCGGTTGGCGCCGGGTCGGGGCGATCCCGATCCAGATCGTGGGGGTGAAGGGGGCGAGTGGGGGCGAGGGGAGGGACCGCTAGGGTTCAGTCGGGGGGGTTAGTAGGCTACGGGCGCCGGGGTGGGCCGGTAGGCCGCTCGGCCTCATGGCCAACTGGGCCTAGGCCCAGTCGGTAGGGGGGTTGTTTTCCTTTTATTTGTTTTCTTATTTTCTTTTCATTTTAGTAATTTTGCTTTACTGTTTTATCTTTATGCTCATTTAATTTTGTTTTACAAAATACATATATAAGCCCTAAATTAATGTGGCTAGTTTTACCACTGCCACAAAAAGTTCACACCTAATTAAAATAGTTTAATATTTCATAAATTATAAAAGGCCTTTATTTAATTGTTTAAGCTACTGGTTTATTTATTTTATAGTTATTTAAACATTTTATAAAAGTGTGGTTCCTTCACCATAGTTACCTACGCGTTATTTGGCACAACCCGAACATTTTAGTTTTAATTTTTCAAAACGTTTATTGTTTGCTTGAATTTGAATTTGAATTCGAACCGGTTTCGAACTAACGCGAGATTCACAACAGTAATCGAGGTGATGTGGCATCATTAGCAGAGGGTTACTGTAGCCTGATTACCCGGGCGTCACAATTCTCCTTCACTACAAGAAATCTCTTCCCGAGATTTAAGAGGTAGAGACTGGGGGAAGGTCTATTTACGAAACTCTAACGGATCTTCTCGGCCTTGGATGCCCTTTCGAAGAGGTTGATCCCTTCCGTTGATGTCTTCATTTCTCTACTTCAAGTCACCATGATCAAGTCATCATCCTTTCTTCGGGATCTCCATCGTCCTACGAACGCGACCAAGGGGAAAAAAATTCTGGAAGAACGCATCTCCCCAAAGCTGGGCATCTGACGGTGAACTCAATGGGAAATACCCGAGGTACCCCACGAGTTGTATTTCAGTGAATTCGTTGAGTGCAATATACGATGGTACCAAAGTTTCAAACGGGTAGGCAATCATTCGATGACTAGACAGAAGCTGGAATGGGGGTTTGAACAACGAGAATAACATAGTGTTTGATTCCAGGATGAATAATGGTATAGAATTTAGCTCATGAATCACATACGAAGCCAGGTGCAAAGGATACATTAGAATCCGGGTTGTAAAGAGGAGTCAGGTTTCGATCTTGCGGAAATGTGGGTTATGGGCCCACTATGTGTATGAAAGTAGAAAGGGATGGACATCTTGCACGGTCACAATAGCAAGGCATGTCAGAGGGTATCCTGTCAGTTATGTCGGCAACAACATCGATACCAAGGGCGAGGGACGAAGAGAACCATATTCCTGCTCATTGAACGAGGCGGACCAATAGGCAAGGTTCTCGTCCATCGGTGTTTATCGGAATGTCATCGACAATAGTAATAGGGTCTTACTAATAGAGTTGTACACCGAGGTGTTTACATAAGCAGGAGAATAATACTGCTTAGATTATATAGACCTCAAGAAAGGTTAAACCAACCAATGGAAAGGAAAATAAGATTATCAGATTAAACAGAACAATGGAAAGGAAAATGTGTTTAAACACATATATCAGGGGGGTATATCCTTCCCAAGGGCAAGCAACGCATGATATTCATGACGGGATATAATGTAGAAAACCCCTTTAGGAAAGGGAAGAGAAATTTTCATGACATTACCCATACAACGGTGTTTGGATAATTGATCAAGAAGCATTTAGCATTGGGCTTTAAATGTTCTTGTTGAAAATCGGAGTACCACAGACATGCTTCGAGATAGCATTGACATGGTCTTCAAGAAAAAATCGGATTTTGGATACACAAAGGATCCATCAGGATAAACTCATTAAACAGGCATTCAGTTTCCTCATGGAAAAATGATTAACCTTGTTACAAAGGAAACTATAACAGTAGGTCCTCCACCCAGGGGGGGTGCTAGGTATAACATCATGTTACCGGGTCATCAAAGGACCAACATCATAACTCTTAGAAAGTTGTCCCAACCATCATATCTGATCGAGATTCAGATCTGATTGGTGTCATGATACCTCAGACTCAGGATGTCCGAGAAGAAAAGGTGCAACACAAATAGACGAAATGACATTTCAAGATTCTCAGGAAATGAACTATAGGAGCGGGTTCTTGAAACAATAGTTCATCATTAAACCAAGGAGGGGATGAGAAGGTGGCTCATGGGCTCAGCGACAATTCATCGAGAATTCCAAACGGATGGCTTTCCACAATTATGTGAACAAGGAGATAACATTTGTCAGATCAAATGGTAAAATGATGTATGCTCGAGGAAAACATGCACAATTAAGCATTGGTTGAAGGTGCGCCCGAAATATGGGTTGGGTTGCATGACCAATGTCAGAATGGTGATTCAATAATTAATAGTCAAAGAATGAATGGCCGACCATTAACTCCAAAGCAATATGGTTGCTAGCAGGGCAGAATCAAAACAGCACCGCTCACTTGTTGGTACCCCGGTTGGAATCAACACGAGGACCCGAGAAAGAATGGTGATGTTAACAAGTATCACTTGTATCAAGAATTCTTAAGGGTGGTGAATTTCCCATGACATTCTTGACATAAAAGATAGCAATACTCCATGGTAGAACATAACATAAGTTGGATAGCAAGGATCTCAAGGTACAACACAAAACACGAACAAGTTTGTGTTGAAGGGAAAACAAGAATGTTGCCGATGATAACACAATCATCGAGGGGCAAGGATGGTATTTCTCAACAAGAATTCGATCGATATCCTTGAAGAGCTCAGAATGTTGATGATGATCATGAAACATTTATCGAGAGGTTTCAAGAAGATGCAATCGATTGGCGACGACATCACATCAAGGGAATGATGAAGTAAAAGGTTACTATAACCATAGAAAAGATGCCATCTCAGAATTAAGAGTTGTCTCTCAAGACAAACAATATGATGCGGAAAGTTTGATGTAAGCTTAGAGCACTGTCGGGATTGTGTCCCGAGGATGAAGGACATAGGTAGAATGGTCAAGCAGTCAGCCTGACGATGATGATGTAGTAAATCCGTTGGGAATGACATGATCGAGTGCAAACTCGTAAGCAATGAAGATTACTAAGAGTTGTCAAACCGCAGTGCGGACTCGATCCACTATTCGGTGTTCTTGGTTGACGACAACCCAAAACTCGTGGAGTGACTATGACAGGGAAAGGTATTACTCCATCACAAATTCATAAGATGTAGTGCAATGGCATGATATCCTCGAGATACCAGGTGGATAATACTCAAAGGCATATCAAGTTAAAGGTTGAAGTGGGGTGTATTGATCTATAGAAGACAAACGCTTTAACTTGTCTGGGAAATGGAATCAAAGGAAGAAATTATGGTCGGAACCACAATCATAAATGATCAAACCATGGATACCAAATGAACTCATAACAAGGGAGTAATTATTCTTACGAGCAGCTTCCATGATAAGTTATACATCGTGTCCATGGGCATGAACGCAAGGTTCAAGGTCGACTCCCACTTCTCCAATGCATAACCTTTCATTCACTTCTCGCGTTCGATGAAGTTGCAGTGTTGAAATTTTATTTGGAGAAATACCAGATGAGTATGACTCGTGAAAACTTCCGAGTTCACACATATTAAGGAAGGCATAGGTTCAACCCGTCAGGGTATCGTGGAAACATATACTACAAGCTTCAATAGTAAATACCACCAGCTCGAAAACAGAGCATGGTTGAGAAAACAGAGGATACAATTTACCCAAGGCTTTATATATCCGTGGAAAGACTCACAAGGTTATTTGAATATGAAGGACGGTGTCGGGTGAAATCCAACAATGGATCGGGCGATCCACAATGGAGCTGGTGTGAGTATCGGTACTCAATTAGAGGAAGAAAGAATGCCCGGGCATCATATTATAGAACATCTGAATAATTCGATGCTTAGATAACAAAGGAATTATGATTTCCAAAACAAAGGATCAGAAGCAGACGCTCTGATCAAGGATGGATCAGTTGGATAGACCAGAGGCACAATTGACGACAAATAGTTTGTTCGAGAACCAGCTCATGTTCAAAATGACGTCTGAGCCGAAAAGATAATTTAGAAAGTTTGATCGATGATTGCATGCATTCACACACATGTTGAAGCAATAGGATCAAAATGACGGTGTCAAAAGATACTAGTGAATATTGCTAGTGATATGGGAACATCCATAATGTAAGAAGACAAGTATTTGTAGAGCAATAAGCTGCTAAGAATTATTTTTTTGGAGGATTGAATAGCATTTCGAAGACTTTTGTGAAACACCAGAACAACTGGGGATGAGCTGATACTTGGTAAGTGCGAGAAATTACCCGTAGGGGTAGTTATGGGGCTAGTAACCGCAAGGCAGTAGGCACAAAGTATTTTCGGAATATCCGAAGTATCTCAGGGTATCTTGTAATAACAAGAACAATTGGAAGTGAAGCTATGGACAACAAGTGTATGTAGTTATCCATATGGGTTACCGATGGTCGGGAATAATAAAAGCGGTGGGCACAAAGTCTCGAGAGAATATGGAAGAGTATCTCCGAAATCTTCTGGTGCAGCTGGCGATCACCTGTAATAAGGGGTTCTCCGGGTGGAAGTAGTTGCGAGAACCTAGAGTCGGAGTTAGTAAAATCATTTAACCCGAGTAGAAGAGAGTGCAGAGTCCCAGAGTAAAGGTCGAGGAGTAAAAGATCCTACTACCACCCAAATGGCGACGTGGGCCCGTAAGGCACACAACCATGTTAGTAAAAGTTTTGCAATGTCTAGACTCGACTTCGGCCAAGGAGTTGGAAAGGGGGATTCCTACAGGCAGTCGGATCTGATACCAACTTGTGACGCCCCCGATTCAATCGTACACTAATCATGCACGCAAACGTGTACGATCAAGATCAGGGACTCACGGGAAGATATCACAACACAACTCTAAAACATAAATAAGTCATACAAGCATCATAATACAAGCCAGGGGCCTCGAGGGCTCGAATACAAGTGCTCGATCATAGACGAGTCAGCGGAAGCAACAATATCTGAGTACAGACATAAGTTAAACAAGTTGCCATAGATGGCTAACACAACCTGGGATACAGATCGAAAGAGGCGCATGCCTCCTGCCTGGGATCCTCCTAACTACTCCTGGTCGTCGTTAGCGGGCTGCACGTAGCAGTAGGCACCTCCTGTGTAGTAGGGGTCGTCGTCGACGGTGGCGTCTGGCTCCAGGGCTCCAGCATCTGGTTGCGACAACCAGGTAGAAGGGAAAGGGGGAAAGAGGGAGAAAAGCAACCGTGAGTACTCATCCAAAGTACTCGCAAGCAAGGAGCTACACTACATATGCATGGGTATATGTGTAAAGGGCCATATCGATGGACTGAACTGCAGAATGCCAGAATAAGAGGGGGATAGCTAATCCTGTCGAAGACTATGCTTCCGGCAGCCTCCATCTTGCAGCATGTAGAAGAGAGTAGATTGAAGTCCTCCAAGTAGCATCTCCAAGTAGCATCTCCAGTAGCATCGCATAGCATAATCCTAACCGACGATCCTCCCCTCGTCGCCCTGTGAGAGAGCGACCACCGGTTGTATCTGGCACTTGGAAGGGTGTGTTTTATTAAGTATCCAGTTCTAGTTGTCATAAGGTCAAGGTACAACTCCAAGTCGTCCTGTTACCGAAGATCACGGCTATTCGAATAGATTAACTTCCCTCCAGGGGTGCACCAACTTACCCAACACGCTTGATCCCATTTGGCCGGACACACTTTCCCGGGTCATGCCCGGCCGCGAAAGATCAACACGTCGCAGCCCCACCTAGGCTCAACAGAGAGGCCAACACGCCGGTCTAAACCTAAGCGCACAGGGGTCTGGGCCCATCGCCCATAGCACACCTGCACGTTGCGTATGCGGTCGAAAGCAGAACTAGCCCCCTTAATACAAGAGCAGGCTTACGTTCCAATCCGGCGCGCGCCACTTAGTCGCTGGCGTCACGAAGTGCTTCGGCTGATACCACGACGCCGAGTGCCCATATCTTTCCCACGTGGTTGGTTAGTGCGTATAGGCTCGTAGCCAACTCAGATCAAATACCAAGATCTCGTTAAGCGTGTTAAGTATCTGCGAACACCGAATAGGGCCAGGCTCACCTCTCTCCTAGGCGGTCTCAACCTGCCCTGTCGCTCCGCCACAAAGATCCACTCGCGGGTGCTCCACCAGCCGACCCGACTTTAGTCTCCACATGTATCATGTATAAAGTATATAGTATATACATGTGATCACCTCCCGAGTGATCACGGCCCGATAGTATAGCACGGCTGACGGACAAGAATGCAGGGCCACTGATGATAAACTAGCATCCTATACTAAGCATATAGGATTGCAGGTAAAGGTAACAACAGTAGTATCAAGGACAGGCTATGCATCAGGATAGGTATAACAGAAAGCAGTAACATGCTACACTACTCTAATGCAAGCAGTATAGAGTAGAATAGGCGATATCTGGTGATCAAGGGGGGGGGGGGCTTGCCTGGTTGCTCTGGCAAGAGAGAGGGGTCGTCAACTCCGTAGTCGAATTGGGGCATCAGCATCGTCATGGGGTCTACCGAAGAGAAGAGGGGGGAGAAACAGTAAATACATAGCAAGCAAGTGCATAACAGGATAACAGGCAGAGCTAGACGTGTTCTAACGCGGTATGAGGTGATACCGGTGAAGGGGGAAGCATCCGGGAAGTATTCCCGGGGTTCCGTGTTTTCGGGCAGAGGAGCCAGAGGGGGAAAGTTGCGAGTTTGATAGGTTAGGGGGTGTGGCGGACGAACGGGTTGCGTTTCCGGAATCGTCTCGTCGTTCTGAGCAACTTTCATGTTGAAAATAATTTAATCCGAGTTACGGATTAAAAGCTATGATTTTCTAAAGATTTTATTAATTTCTGGAATTTAATTAGTTATTTAAATTAATTCGAAAATGGAATAATGACATCAGCATGATGTCATGCTGACGTCAGCAGTCAACAGAGTTGACGGGGTCAAACTAACGTGTGGGTCCCGCATGTCATTGACTGTTTAATTAAACAGAGTTAATTAGGTTAGTTAGTTAACTAGGTTAATTAAACATAATTAATTAAGTTAATTAATTAATTATTTATTTATTTTTATTATTTATTATTTATTTATTATATATATATGTTTTTAAAGTTCTTCTCTTTTTTTAACAAAAACGTTCTGTGGGGGCTGGGCCCCACATGTCATAGGGCCAGGGGCGTATCGGTCGAAACGGGCATCGGGCGCCCGGGTGTTTGCGCCCGAAGGGCGGACATGGGGCGCCGCGGGGTGCTAGTGTGTGGGCGAGGCCGCCGTGCGCGACCAGGGCGGCCGGCGCGCGTGCGGGCGCCGGGAACCTGCGGCGAGGGACGACGTCCAGGCGAAGGCCTCGCCGCAAAGGGGCGGAGGGCGGCGGCTAGCGGTGGGCACAGCGGAGCACGAGCAAGGGGACGGGGAGAGAGGGAGGCGCGGGGTGCAGGCACGCATGGGGCGCACGCGGCGAGCGTGGCTAGGAACGAGGCGACGCGGGCGTGGCCGTGGCCGCGCAGGCGCCGGTCAAGGCAGAGACAGGGGAGAAGGAGTATGCCTCACTGTGGGGAGTAGGGAACGATGGCAGTGGGCTCGAGGGAGGTCAGGGAGGTCCGACGAGGAGGAGGACGGGGAGGTTCCGGCGATGGTGAGGCAGCGACGGTGGCCCGAGGATGAAGCCGAGCGTGGGGCGGCGTCGCGGGGGCGTCCTGGCACAGTCGTGGTCGGTGAGGCGAGGAGCACCGTCGAGGGGGAGAGGGGACGGGGTGCGAGGACAAGGACGAGGGCCGGCGAGGCGGCTCCGGCGTCGGCGGTTGGCGCCGGGTCGGGGCGATCCCGATCCAGATCGTGGGGGTGAAGGGGGCGAGTGGGGGTGAGGGGAGGGACCGCTAGGGTTCGGTCGGGGGGGTTAGTAGGCTACAGGCGCCGGGGTGGGCTGGCAGGCTGCTCGGCCTCATGGCCAACTGGGCCTAGGCCCAGTCGGTAGGGGGGTTGTTTTCCTTTTATTTGTTTTCTTATTTTCTTTTCATTTTAGTAATTTTTCTTTATTGTTTTATCTTTATGCTCATTTAATTTTGTTTTACAAAATACATATATAAGCCCTAAATTAGTGTGGCTAGTTTTACCACTGCCACAAAAAGTTCACACCTAATTAAAATAGTTTAATATTTCATAAATTATAAAAGGCCTTTATTTAATTGTTTAAGCTACTGTTTTATTTATTTTATAGTTATTTAAACATTTTATAAAAGTGTGGTTCCTTCACCATAGTTACCTACGCGTTATTTGGCACAACCCGAACATTTTAGTTTTAATTTTTCAAAATGTTTATTGTTTGCTTGAATTTGAATTTGAATTCGAACCGGTTTCGATCTAACGCGAGATTCGCAACAGTAATCGAGGTGACGTGGCATCATTAGCAGAGGGTTACTATAGCTTGATTACCCGGGCGTCACATGGGCACAACAGATCGTCCATTTCCTTCAGACAGGAGAACTTCCCGAAGAGCAAGAAGAAGCGGAAAAAGTAGCCCGGCAGTCAAGTATGTACCAGTTTGTCGATAGCATGCTGTACAGAAGAAGACTCAACGGTGTGAAATTGAAGTGTATTTGCCGGGAAGATGGACAAAAGCTGTTGGCAGAGATACATGGAGGCATATGTGGCCACCACATTGGCGCGAGAGCACTTGCCGGCAAAGCTTTCCGGCAAGGTTTCTTTTGGCCGACAGCCCTCCAGGATGCAACTGCACAAGTAACCAAGTGTGAAGTGTGCCAGTTCCACTCCAAACAGATACACCAGCCAGCTCAAGCTCTCCAGACGATCCCTTTATCCTGGTCATTTTCGGTCTGGGGGCTCGATATCCTCGGCCCTTTCCCCCGAGCTGTCGGGGGCTTTGAGTACTTGTACGTCGCAACCGACAAGTTCACAAAGTGGCTGGAGGTGCAGCCAGTGAGGAAGGTGACAACACAGTCAGCAGTCAAGTTCTTCAGGTGAATTGTTTGCCTTTTCGGGATCCCTAACAGGATCATCACCGACAACGGCACGCAGTTCACGAGCCGCACCTTCATGCAGTACGTCCAAGACCTTGGCGCCAAGGTCTTCTTTGCTTCTGTTGCTCATCCGAGAAGCAACGGTCAAGCAGAGAGGGCAAATGCTGAAGTGCTGCGCGGGCTCAACACCAGAACTTTCGACAGGCTGCGCAAGTGCGGAAGAAACTGGATCGAGGAGCTGTCGGTGGCTCTTTGCTCGATTAGAACGACGCCAAATCGAGCCACTGGCCAGACGCCTTTCGCTCTAGTCTATGGAGCAGAGGCAGTTCTCCCCACGGAACTCGTATATGGATCGCCTCGAGTGCTCGCTTATGATGAGCTTGAGCAAGAACAACTGCGACAAGACGACGCGCTGCTCCTTGAGGAAGATCGTCTTTAGGCTGCTGTACGAGCTCCTCGATACCAGCAAGCTTTGCGCCGCTACCATAGCCGCAAAGTTAAAGGCCAGAAGCTTCGAGGAAGGCGACCTTGTTCTTCGGCGCCTTCAGTCCGCCAAGAATTCCAACAAGTTGACGCCGAGGTGGGAAGGCCCTTATCGGGTGAAACGAGTCACAAGGCCCGGCGCTGTCTGCCTTGAGACCGAAGATGGCATTCCGGTGAGCAACTCCTAGAACATAGAACATCTTCGTAAGTTTTTCCCGTAGGGCGCGGTTGCCGGAACCCGTTCCGGCAACCACCTTTTGTACAAGTCTTGCCGTTGTTGCCTGTAATCCTTTGTACAAAGCCGGGCGCAGATCCCGTGCATAAGTAAAACCCCATGTGCTTCGCACAACTTGTCCATTTCATGCATTAGTTTCTTTCTTGCATGTGTTATCTGACACTTTGTGCAGCACCTACATCCGGTAAGCAATAACGAGCCGAAGGGCTCCATATCATTATTTTCTCTTCTTTCTTCTTTTCAACAAAGGAAAAGAAGGTTCCCTCGCACACAAGTTTGCCAGGGGGGGAGGAGAAGATTGTGGTATGTACCAGGCGTCGTTCAAGCAAAGTTTTGCCTTGCCGGGAAGCAAACGACAGAAAAGCTAATTTGCCAAAGTTTGAGCAATCAGTTTTTAAATTTTTGAGTTATCTTCCTCGAACGACCCTGCTTTGTATGGAAAACATGTGCGCGGAGGAACCAACTCGTGGCTAGTTGCGCCCTTACTTTGTTTTGAGTCCTCTCAACAACATAAGTGTGCTGCATCTAGTCGCGACAAGGTTTCTTGTCGGAACCAGCGCCGCCAGCAGGCTGCTGACGTTCCGCACTCAGCGCTCGCGGCTCGGGTGCCTGCGCCGACAAGTTCCCTAGAAGCGTAGGGTAAAAACATACAAAGGAAGGAATCTAGTAGAGGAAATAACATAGCAATTGATAACAGAAATAAAGTTATATTACAAGATAACTCATCGCAGCTCTAACAGACTGTTTTCATAACATGATTAGCAGCGACAAGGGAAAAGAAGAAATGGGCGGCCTAGTCTACGCGATCACCCTCAACCCTCTTGATCTCGCTCACCTTGTCCACAATGGGTGCGACAAGGGCCTTGAGTGCGTCCCGATCGGCGTCTGGCGGCAAGGATTTGAGGACGTTGGTGAAGCTGAGGCCTAGATTGCGGAAGGCCACCTTCATCAGCACCTTCTGGAGAACCCCGGCGCAGATTTTGCGCGACTCGTCGGCCAGGTGCTTTGGGATCCTCTCCCGGAGCCGCTGGAGTGCCGTCGCCACGCCCTTGGAGAACAGGCTGAGCTTGGCATTGGGTAGGAGATTCTCGTCAGAGGGATACCCAAAGTCCTCCATCCCCAGCTGCGCCAGCTCCTCGTCGATGACTGCGGCAATATTCACCAGACCTTCGGTCTAGTGCTCCACAGTATCTCTGAATGAGTTCTGGGTAACTGCGATGCTCTCCAGCAGTGCCTTGTCAGCCTTGACCTTCTCCGACAAGGTCTTCTCCCGCTCCTTGGCGGCGTCTAGCATCTGCGTCAGCGTGGCCAGCTTCAATTCCAGGTCTGCATTGGAATCCTTGGCGGCGCTGAGCTCCTTGCCCCTCTCAGCGAGAAGACCTTGCAGCTCACCGTGGGCAGCAGCATCCTTCTCACGCTCACGCTTGAGCGCGGCAAGCTCCTCGCCGCTCTTCCCGATGTTGGCCTCCAGCTGCGCCACCTTCTCCTCCAACTCTTTCTTGGCGGCCTCTGCGATTACGGCAGCGTCCTTTGCTTCCTTGAGCGCCCCGCCAAGTGCTTGCTCGCGCTCGGCAAGCTCCTCCTCGTAGCTGTCGAGGTTGGCCTCCGCTGCACCAATTCGCCTTCTCGCGCGGACTGCTTCTCGGTGGCCAGCCTTTGTTCCTCCTCAGCCTCGGCCTTCTCGAGAAGGAAGGCCGTGCGCTCCTCGGCGAGGCACTCCCGCTCCTGTGCCAGGGACCGGAGAGCTTCTTGATTGTGGCCCCGGAGCTCCTCCGCGCGCTTCTCCATATCAAATACCGCCTTCGCGACAAGCGCTTCCCGGGAAGCCAGCTTGGCTTGCCGGGCGCGGTAGAGTGACAGCAGCTTCCGCAGCAGCTGCTCCTCCTTAGGCTCGCCACTACTGCTGCTGGGCGCGTCGACCAACAACAGTCCAGCGGAGGCGAGCACTTCCTCATCGAAAGTTTCCCCCTCGACAGGCGCCCTGGAGCTCGACGCCCAGGGTAGCTTGATGAAGATATCATTGGCGGCCTTCAAGTAGGCGCCGAGCTGGGGCTCCTCGGAGCCCGGCCCCGCAGCAGCGGCAGAGGGATCGGCGGTCGGCGCAGCGCCTGGCGCTCCTGCGGCCTCAGGGTCGTCAGTGCGATCGCCCGACCCCTCGCCGGCTTCTGCGGCAGCCTTGGCGGCCTCCTCGCCGGCGGTCTCATCAGCACCGACCCCTTCTTCGTTGGCGGCGGTGTCGTCAGTGCTGCCATGCGCGCCTTCCTCGCCGGCGCCCTCTTTCTCCATTGGCTCAGCAGCAGATGGGTCTGAAGAACGAAGAAGGGAGAAAAATCAATCAAAAATCCAAGAGAAGAAAATCAGAAGAAGAAGAACCCAAGGGAAAGTTTTTGGACAAGTGAATTACCTGTGCCAAGATCTGCAGTTGCGGTCTCGGCCGCCGCAGGATCGACGGTGCTGCCCCTTGCCGGAGAGCGCTCCCTTATCGGGAACTCCTCCCTTGGCGGCGTAGTCGAAGCAGATGGCACTTCGGGACCAGCTTCCGGGCGCTCCTGATATGGCTGCTCTGCTCCTACACAAATCAACAAGCAACATATCAACAAAGGAAAAAGCACTCATGCGCGCTTGACAGCGAAAAGCTAACTATGAACTTACGCTGGGCGCTGCGCTGGGGGCTGCTTTGAGGAGTGGTTGCCGGGTCCGTCAAGGTGGTCTCGGACCCACCCCCTGCTGACACGGTGGGGTCATCTTCGATGACAATCACCGCGGCCTTGGCCCTCTTCGCCGCTCTCTGGGCCAGCGTCCTGAAAAGAAAGGAGTCCAGATTGAAGCAAGACAGATACAAGATAAAAACAACAAGATTGAAGAACTACAAGAGCACCAAAGAAACTTACTCTTCTTCCTCCTCGTCGGAGCTGAGCACGGAAAGATCAAAGTCCGGCTCCCCTCCGGTGCGGCAAGGCGGAGGAGTAGGATCCCTTGCCCGCTTGGCAGGGGCGGTGGCGGTGGCCCGGGAAGATCCCGCTCCGGTTGTCGCTGCTGTGTGAGGCGCTCCCGCGGCAACATTGCTTGCCGCGGTAGAGCGTGTCGCACGGCTCGGCGGCTGTTGGCCCAGCTGCCGCCCCGCTATGTCCGCAGCCCTGCGAAGACGCCTTCTTGGCGGGGCCGGGGGTTCCGCCTGCGGCAAGTTTTCTGAAGGCTCGGGCTCTTCCTCGCCGGCCTCGCTCGGCTCAGCTTCAGAGCCGGCAGGCTCTTCCTCGCCAATGAACTCCGCGCGCTCGGTGAGGTTTGCCGCCTTTGCCGCCTCCGCCTCCTCCACAGTGAACCCGAACATGCCCGCGGCAGCTGCGGCCGCAACCTCTTCCGCCCTAGTGGCGATGCGCTGCAGCTCCTCGTCGGTGGTGTCACGGGTGAGGCTCTTCTGCTCATCAGCGTGGACCGGCACTTCTTCCAAGCTGTCGAAGAACGCTTGCACGACGTCATCCGCAGGCTCTTGCCAAGTTGGAACGATCCGACGGCATCATGGCGCGGATCCGGTCAAGCGAAGAATTATTGCACAATGGAACGACGCCCCTCGCCGGCGTGAATGGGTGCTGGGGATCGCGTTTGAACAACTCCAGGAGCATTGCATCTAGCTCCAAGACGGTGAAGTTGTAGTTGAGGCCCGGCCGCAGCCTCATGATGTCCGCCGAGTTCTTGAATTCCCAGGCGGGCCTCCCCCTCTCCTGTTGTGACGCCTGGATAATCAAGCTACAGTAAACCTTTGCTAATGATGCCACGTCACCACGATTACTGTTGCTAAACTCACATTGGTTCGAAACCGATTCAAATTCAAATTCAAAATAAAGTCAAACAGTTAAAGTTTTCAAAAGTCAAAACTAAAATGTTCTAAATGTAACAAATAATTCATAAGTAATGTTGGTGGAGGAACCACATTTTTATAAAATGTCTAAATGCATTCAATTAATTAAAACTGTCGGTAAAACAAATAAATAAATGTGTTGATATTTTATAAAATACTAAACTATATTATTTGGGGGTTAAACCTTTTTGTGGCAGAGGTATAATTAGTGTTACTATTTAAGATACAACTTTTATATTTTATAAAACAAAAATAAAAGAAAACTGAAAAGAAATAGAATAAAAAAAAAGAAAAGGAAACAGAAAAAAAAAGAGGTAAAGAACCCCCGCTTCCCCCACTGGGCCTCGACCCAGCCGGCCCAGTCGGCCACCCCACCAGGCCGGCCGAACCTGGCAAGGGCCAACCGGCCAGCCCACCACCGCTCCCTTATCCACCCCCACATCCCGAAACCCTAGCACCCACGACCGCACATTCCCCCCCCCCCACTCCCCACGTCTCCCTCTCCCCTCCCTCCTCTCGATCCCATCTGGATCGGGGAGGGGCCCGACCCTGACGTCGACCGGATCGCCCGTCGCCGCCGCCCGAAGCCACCTCGCCAGCGCCGCCTCCCCACCGGACAGCCGCATCCTCTTCTCCTCTCCATCGCCCCCTCGTCACCGGGCCGCCACCGCTCCGCCGTCGCCCAACGCCACCTCGACTTCGTCTCCTCCCCACGACGCGTCGCCGCCGATCCTCGCCGCCCGGAGCTGCGCCTCCGCCTTAGCCACCTCGCCGGACTGCCTCCTCCGACTGTGTCGTCCCCGTCCCCCACCTCGAGCACCACTGCCTCGTGCCCTGCGCCCCGCTGTGAGCTCCGGCCTTCCTCCCTCTCTCCCCTTATTCTCCGTCACCGGCGCCGTTCATTCGCGCGCGCACGACCGTAGCCCGCCCTACTGCCGCCGCTGCCCACACTCCCCTGCATCCGTCCTCGCTCGGGCGCCTCCTCTCGCGCAGCCCGTCGCTCACCTCGCCTCGAGTCGCAGCGCCCCGCCGCCGGCCTGCAGCTGCATCCACCGCAGCTCGCCCCCGACTGGCTGCCGGCGCCCACGCCACGGGCCGCGTCTGAGGCCAGCCCCGTTCGGCCTCGGGCACGGGCACCACGCCCGCACCCAGGGCCCGACCCGCAAGGCCTCTGTGCCACAGACAACGGGGCCCACCCCCTGTGAACGAAAACAAAAAAAAATATAATACTAATTAAATTAATTTTTTTTAAAAATGAATTAATAAATAATAACTAAAATTAATTAAAATGATAATTAATTAATTGATTAAAGGCTTAATTAAATTAATTAGTCTTGATTAGATTAACCTAATTACTAGTTAACTTAATTAACCTCCTGATTAGACTAATCAATCAATGACATGAGGGTCCCACACATAGTTGACCCAGTCAACTCTGTTGACTGCTGACGTCAGCATGACATCATGCTGATGTCATAAAACCAAATTTCGAATTAAATTAAATAATTAATTAAATTCCAAAAACTAATAAAATCTTTAGAAAATCATATCTTTTAATCCGTAACTCGGATTAAAATATTTTCAACATGAAAGTTGCTCAGAACGACGAGACGAATCCGGATACGTAGTCCGTTCGTCCGCCACACACCCCTACACTATCGAACTCGCAACTTTTCCCCTCCGGTTCATCTGTCCGAAAACGCGAAACACCGGGAATACTTTCCCGGATGTTTTCCCCCTTAACCGGTACCACCTCATACCACGTTAGGGCACACCTAGCACCGCTCATTGTCACGTCACGCATCGTCGTGTTTATGTTTGCATTGTATTCATTGTTTCTTCCCCCTCTTATCTCCGGTAGACTACGAGACCGACGCTGATGCCACCGTGTACGACTACGTCACCGACGACCCCTCCTTGTCTGAGCAACCAGGCAAGCCCCCCCCCTTGATCACCAGATATCGCCTACTCTTCTCTATACTGCTTGCATTAGAGTAGTGTAGCATGTTACTGCTTTCCGTTAATCCTATTCTGATGCATAGCCTGTCATTGCTGCTACAATCATTGATACCTTACCCGCAATCCTAAATGCTTAGTATAGGATGCTAGTGTTCCATCAGTGGCCCTACACTCTTGTCTGTCTGCCATGCTATACTACTGGGCTGTGATCACTTCGGGAGGTGATCACGGGCATGCTATATACTTTACACTGTTACATTACCTGTGATACTGTTCGGAGTTGGGGGCTGAAGGGGCAGGTGGCTCCATCCCGGTAGAGGTGGGCCTGGGTTCCCGACGGCCCCCGATTGTTACTTTGTGGCGGAGCGACAGGGCAGGTTGAGACCACCTAGGAGACAGGTGGGCCTGGCCCCGTTCGGCGTTCGCGGATACTTAACACGCTTAACGAGATCTTGGTATTTGATCTGAGTCGGCTACGAGCCTATACGCACTAACCATCTACGCGGGAGTAGTTATGGGTATCCCGATGTCGTGGTATCAGCCGAAGCACTTCAGACGTCAGCGACGGAGCGGCGCGCGCCGAATTGGACTGGAACGCCACTAGGCTAGGTCTGCTTTCGGCCGCCCTCGCAACGTGCAGGTGTGCTATGGGCGATGGGCCCAGACCCCTATGCGCTTAGGTTTAGACCGGCGTGCTGGCCTCTCTGTTTTGCCTAGGTGGGGCTGCGACGTGTTGATCTTCCGCGGCCGGGCATGACCCAGGAAAGTGTGTCCGGCCAAATGGGATCAAGCGTGTTGGGCTATGTGGTGCACCCCTGCAGGGAAGTTAATCTATTCGAATAGCCGTGATCTTCGGTAACAGGACGACTTGGAGTTGTACCTTGAACTTATGACAACTAGAACCGGATACTTAATAAAACACACCCTTCCAAGTTCCACAGACAACCCGGTGATCGCTTTTCCGCAGGGCGACGAGGAGAGGATCGCCGGGTAGGATTATGCTATGAGATGCTATTTGGAGATGTTACTTGGAGATGCTACTTGGAGGACCTCAATCTACTCTCTTCTACATGCTGCAAGACGGAGGCTGCCAGAAGCGTACTCTTCGACAGGATTAGCTATCCCCCTCTTATTCTGGCATTCTGCAGTTCAGTCCACTGATATGGCCTCTTTACACATATACCCATGCATATGTAGTGTAGCTCCTTGCTTGCGAGTACTTTGGATGAGTACTCACGGTTGCTTTCTCCCCTCTTTTTCCCCTTTCCTTTCTTTCTGGTTGTCGCAACCAGATGCTGGAGTCCTGGAGCCAGGAGCCAGCGTCGACGACGACTACTACATTGGAGGTGCCTACTACTACGTGCAGGCTGACGACGACGACCAGGAGTAGTTAGGAGGATCCCAGGCAGGAGGCCTGCGCCTCTTTCGATCTGTATCCCAGTTTGTGCTAGCCTTCTTAAGGCAAACTTGTTTAACTTATGTCTGTACTCAGATATTGTTGCTTCCGCTGACTCGTCTATGATCGAGCACTTGTATTCGAGCCCTCGAGGCCCCTGGCTTGTATTATGATGCTTGTATGACTTATTTTATTTGTAGAGTTGTGTTGTGATATCTTCCCGTGAGTCCCTGATCTTGATCGTACACATTTGCGTGCATGATTAGTGTACGATTGAATCGGGGGCGTCACAAGTTGGTATCAGAGCCGACTGCCTGTAGGAATCCCCCTTCCAACTCCTTGGCCGAAGTCGAGTCTAGACTTTACAAAACTTTTACTAACATGGCTGTGCGGCCCATGGGCCCACGTCGCCATTGGGTGGTAGTAGGATCTTTTACTCCTCGACCTTTACTCTGGGACTCTGAACTCTCTTCTACTCGGGTTAAACGATTTCTACTAAAATCTGACTTTAGGTTCTCGAAAATACTTTCTCCCGGAGAGCCCCTTCAGTCCAGGTGATCGCCGACTGCACCAAAAGATTTCGAAGTTACTCGCCGAAACTCTTTTGAGACTTTGTGTCCGTTGCTTTTGCAATTCCCTACCATCGAAATATCCCTATGGATAAATACATACACTTGACGTTCTTACTTTTATTCCCAGTTGATCTTGTCATTACAAGATACCCCGTAATTCTCTCTAATGATCCGAGAATATCTTGTGCCTACTGTCTTGCAATTCCTTGTCACCTGAATACCCCTATGGATAATTCTCACACTTGTCGAGTATCCGCTTATCCCCAGTTGTTCATGTGTTTCACAAAAGTCTTCAAAATACTATTCGATCTTCCGAAAATCCTCTGGACCCTTTGGCTCTTGAAATTCTTGCTTGCTTGCATTATGGTTAATCCCATAAGTCTCGTAGTCTTCTTGACATTCCTTGTCGTTATCATTTTCAGTCTGTTGACTCAATATGATTGCGAATACACGCAATCATCATTGATCCTTATAAATTACCTTTCCGGCTGAGCTGCAATTCTTTTAACTGGAATTGTTTCTCGACCAATCCAATTGTCGTTGATTGTACCCTAAGGCTATTCAACTTATCCATTCCTAATCAGAGCATTGCTTCTGATCCCTTGACATGGAATTCATAATTCTTTTGCAATTAAGCTTTGAATTAGTCAGTTGTTTCTATCTTCTGATCTTCTTGCCTTCTTCTTCTTCTGGTTGAGTACCGATACTCACATCAGCCCCGTTGTGGATCGCCATATCCATTGTTGGATTATTATCCGATAGTGTCCTTCATAATTAATCACCTTGTGAGTTCTTCCTCTGATACATAATGCCTTTGGTAAATTGTATCCTCTCCTTTTTTTTTCCTTGCTCTGCTTTCGAGCTTGTGTTATTTACCTTGGAAGTTTGTAGCATATGTTCCTTAAATGCCCCAATGGGTTGAACCGATGCCTTCCTTAATCGGTGTGAACTCGAAAGTTTTCACGGGTCATACTGCTCTGGTAATTCACCAGGTAGGTTTTGAGACTGGAATCATTTTATCTAGAGCAGGAATGAAAGGTTATACATTGAAGAAGTGGGAGTCGACCTTGAACTCTGTGTTCATGCCCATGGACACGATGTAGATCTTATCATTAAAGCTTCTCTTAAATTAATTATTCCCTTGGTATAAGTTTATATCTGGGATCCGGCCTTTTGCAATCGTGGTTCTGACCATGTTCTCCTGTAAATACCTTTTCTCGGACAAGTTTAAGCACTTGTCTTCTACAAAGCAATACCCTATTCCAACCTCTACTTTGATCTATCGTCGAGTATTACCCCCCTGGAATCTCGAGATTATCATGGTACTGCATAACTTCCTATGAGTTCTTCATCAAGTACTACATACTCACTCATTACCATTTTTCATGGGCTCTGAGTCATTAAACACTCAAAGACACCGATAACTGAACCGAGTCCGCATTACGGTTCAACAACTCTTACTAATATTCTTTACTTACGAGTTTGTACCCGATCATGTCATTCCTAGCCTGATCGGTTATATCATTACCATGCTAAATTTTAACTGTGCTACCTGGTCCTTAATCCCGGAGCACAACTTTTGACAATGAGCTAAGCTTACGTCGTTCTTCCTCGTCATATCAATTCTCCTTGAACAACAATCTTGATTTCAGGTTTGGGTTGTACCTATGGTTCCAATAACCTCTTGCTTCATCATTCTTTTGACTTGATGTGATCGCGGATCGATTACATCTTCGTGGAATCTCTCGACAAATGTGTCATGATCACCATCTACATTCTGATGCTCTTCCAGGATGTCAAGTGAATTAATGATGAGAAATACCATCCTTGCCCTTGATGAATTGCATTATCGTCGACCACCTTATTGCCCTCCCACCAACACAAACTTGTTCATGTTTGGTGTTATACCTTGAGTTCCTTGCTATCCAGCAATTGTTCTTATTTACCTTGAAGTATTACCATCCTTTATGTCAAGAATGTTCTGAGATTTGTCCCACCTCTTGAGAATTCTTGAGATAGAAATACTTCTCACCGTCACCATTCTTTCTTGGTCCCCGTGTTAATTCCAACAAGTGAATGGTGTTGTTTGTATTCTTTCCTTCTAGCAACCCTATTGCTTTGAAGTTAATGGTCGGTCGTTCATTCTTAGACTATTAATTATTGAATCATCATTTCGGCATTGGTCGTGCAACCCAGGCCATATTCCCGGTGCACCTCTCATCCAATGTTTAACTGTGTATGTTCTCCTCGAGCATACACCATGTTCTCATTTGATCCGACAAATGTTATCTCCTTGTTCACGTAATTGTGGAAATCCATCTTTTGGAAATCTCGATGAATTGCCGTTGAGTTCACCAAACACCTCCTTGCCCTCTCCTTGGTTTAATGATGAACTATTGCTTCAAGAAACCGCTCCCATAGTTCATTTCTCGAGGATCTTGCAACGTCATTTCGACAATTTGTGT
>NC_057800.1:578381141-578383433 GCF_018294505.1 Triticum aestivum
ATGTTTAACTGTGTATGTTCTCCTCGAGCATACACCATGTTCTCATTTGATCCGACAAATGTTATCTCCTTGTTCACGTAATTGTGGAAATCCATCTTTTGGAAATCTCGATGAATTGCCGTTGAGTTCACCAGACACCTCCTTGCCCTCTCCTTGGTTTAATGATGAACTATTGCTTCAAGAAACCGCTCCCATAGTTCATTTCTCGAGGATCTTGCAACGTCATTTCGACAATTTGTGTTGCACCTTTTCCCTCTCGGACCCCCCCCCCCGAGTCTGAGGTTTCATGACACCAATTGGATATGAATCTCGGTCAGATATGATGGTTGGGACAACTATCCAAGAGTTATAATGTTGATCCTTTGATGACCCGGTAACATGATGTCATGCCTAGCACCCCCCCCCGGCTGGAGGACCTATCATTATAGATTCCTTTTCAGCAAGGTTATCCATTCATCCATGAGGAAATTGTAAGACTTATTCTACAAGTTATCCCTGATGGATCCTTCGTGTTTCCAAAGTCTGATCTTCACCTGAAGACCATGTCAATGCTATCTCGAAGCATGTCAATGGTACTCTGATTTTCACCAGGAACATTTGAAGCACGGTGCTAAATTTTATTTATCACTTATCCTAACACCGTTGTATGGGTAATATCATGAGATTCCTTCCTCCTTACCTAAATGGTTTTCTACTTTATATCCTGTCATGGATATCATGCTCTGCTTGTCATTGGGAAGGATATACCCCTGAAATATGTGTTTAAACACATTTTCCTTTCCATTGTTCTGTTTAAATCTGATGATCATATTTTCCTTCCATTGTTGGTTTAACCTTTCTTGTGATCTATATGATCTGAGAAGTAATATTTTCCTGCTTATGTAAACACCTTGTTGTACAATTCTGTCAGTAAGACCCTGTTACTTTTGTTGATGACATTCCGGTAACCACCGATGGACGAGAACTTTGCCTACTGGTCTGCCTCGTTCAACGAGCAGGAAAATGGTTCTCTTCGTCCCTCGCCCTTGGTACCAACGTTGTTGCCGACATAACTGACATGGTACTCTCTGACATGCCTTGCTATCATGACCGTGTAAGATGTCACTGCTCCTATTAAAAAAAAATTAATAATAATAATAAAACCACATGGTGGGCCCATAACCCACAGGTCCCAGGATCGAAACCTGACTCTCCTGTACACCCTCATGTTTCCAAAGTTATTCCTCACGCGTGGCCTCGTGTGTAATTCACGAACCACCTTCCGATGAGATCATCAATCTGGTATCAGACGCAATACTTATTCCCATTGCTCTGAACCCCTTTCACACTTCGCTTCAGGCAACGAACGATTGCCTATGCGCTTGAAACTTCTATTTTGCACCTTCTTGCTTTACTCTCGATGTGTTCTATTTGTTCAACTCGAGAGGTACTCATATGCTCATTCATGGGTTAATCCCAGGTTATTACCCTTATAGCATTCTGTCGTTCTCGATCTACCCGTTACCTATTCGTAAATACGATGAAGATCCCTAAGAAAAGATGCCGACTTCATCATAAGGACCTGAAGCAGAGAAATGAAGACATCAATGTATTGGATCGGTTCTCTTCGAGAAGAGCAAGCCAAAATGAGAAGACCCGCTAGATTCGTAGCCGAACCTTCCCCCCTTTCACTACCTCTTAAATCTCGGGACGAGATTTCTTGTAGTGGAGGAGAATTGTGACGCCCGGATAATCAAGCTACAGTAAACCTTTGCTAATGATGCCACGTCACCATGATTACTGTTGCTAAACTCACATTGGTTCGAAACCGATTCAAATTCAAATTCAAAATAAAGTCAAACAGTTAAAGTTTTCAAAAGTCAAAACTAAAATGTTCTAAATGTAACAAATAATTCATAAGTAATGTTGGTGGAGGAACCACATTTTTATAAAATGTCTAAATGCATTCAATTAATTAAAACTGTCGGTAAAACAAATAAATAAATGTGTTGATATTTTATAAAATACTAAACTATATTATTTGGGGGTTAAACCTTTTTGTGGCAGAGGTATAATTAGTGTTATTATTTAAGATACAACTTTTATATTTTATAAAACAAAAATAAAAGAAAACTGAAAAGAAATAGAATAAAAAAAAAGAAAAGGAAACAGAAAAAAAAAGAGGTAAAGAACCCCTGCTTCCCCCACTGGGCCTCGACCCAGCCGGCCCAGTCGGCCACCCCACCAGGCCGGCCGAACCTGGCAAGGGCCAACCGGCCAGCCCACCACCGCTCCCTTATCCACCCCCACATC
>NC_057800.1:578383489-578391887 GCF_018294505.1 Triticum aestivum
GGGAGGGGCCCGACCCTGACGTCGACCGGATCGCCCGTCGCCGCCGCCCGAAGCCACCTCGCCAGCGCCGCCTCCCCACCGGACAGCCGCATCCTCTTCTCCTCTCCATCGCCCCCTCGTCACCGGGCCGCCACCGCTCCGCCGTCGCCCAACGCCACCTCGACTTCGTCTCCTCCCCACGACGCGTCGCCGCCGATCCTCGCCGCCCGGAGCTGCGCCTCCGCCTTAGCCACCTCGCCGGACTGCCTCCTCCGCGTGTGTCGTCCCCGTCCCCCACCTCGAGCACCACTGCCTCGTGCCCTGCGCCCCGCTGTGAGCTCTGGCCTTCCTCCCCCTCTCCCCTTATTCTCCGTCACCGGCGCCGTTCATTCGCACGCGCACGACCGTAGCCCGCCCTACTGCCGCCGCTGCCCACACTCCCCTGCATCCGTCCTCGCTCGGGCGCCTCCTCTCGCGCAGCCCGTCGCTCACCTCGCCTCGAGTCGCAGCGCCCCGCCGCCGGCCTGCAGCTGCATCCACCGCAGCTCGCCCCCGACTGGCTGCCGGCGCCCACGCCACGGGCCGCGTCCGAGGCCAGCCCCGTTCGGCCTCGGGCACGGGCACCACGCCCGCACCCAGGGCCCGACCCGCAAGGCCTCTGTGCCACAGACAACGGGGCCCACCCCCTGTGAACGAAAAAAAAAAATATAATACTAATTAAATTAATTTTTTTAAAAAATGAATTAATAAATTATAACTAAAATTAATTAAAATGATAATTAATTAATTGATTAAAGGCTTAATTAAATTAATTAGTCTTGATTAGATTAACCTAATTACTAGTTAACTTAATTAACCTCCTGATTAGACTAATCAATCAATGACATGAGGGTCCCACACATAGTTGACCCAGTCAACTCTGTTGACTGCTGACGTCAGCATGACATCATGCTGATGTCATAAAACCAAATTTCGAATTAAATTAAATAATTAATTAAATTCCAAAAACTAATAAAATCTTTAGAAAATCATATCTTTTAATCCGTAACTCGGATTAAAATATTTTCAACATGAAAGTTGCTCAGAACGACGAGACGAATCCGGATACGCAGTCCGTTCGTCCGCCACACACCCCTAAACTATCGAACTCGCAACTTTTCCCCTCCGGTTCATCTGTCCGAAAACGCGAAACACCGGGAATACTTTCCCGGATGTTTTTCCCCTTAACCAGTACCACCTCATACCACGTTAGGGCACACCTAGCACCGCTCATTGTCACGTCACGCATCGTCGTGTTTATGTTTGCATTGTATTCATTGTTTCTTCCCCCTCTTATCTCCGGTAGACTACGAGACCGACGCTGATGCCACCGTGTACGACTACGTCACCGACGACCCCTCCTTGTCTGAGCAACCAGGCAAGCCCCCCCCCCCTTGATCACCAGATATCGCCTACTCTTCTCTATACTGCTTGCATTAGAGTAGTGTAGCATGTTACTGCTTTCCGTTAATCCTATTCTGATGCATAGCCTGTCATTGCTGCTACAGTCATTGATACCTTACCCGCAATCCTAAATGCTTAGTATAGGATGCTAGTGTTCCATCAGTGGCCCTACACTCTTGTCTGTCTGCCATGCTATACTACTGGGCTGTGATCACTTCGGGAGGTGATCACAGGCATGCTATATACTTTACACTGTTACATTACCTGTGATACTGTTCGGAGTTGGGGGCTGAAGGGGCAGGTGGCTCCATCCCGGTAGAGGTGGGCCTGGGTTCCCGACGGCCCCCGACTGTTACTTTGTGGCGGAGCGACAGGGCAGGTTGAGACCACCTAGGAGACAGGTGGGCCTGGCCCCGTTCGGCGTTCGCGGATACTTAACACGCTTAACGAGATCTTGGTATTTGATCTGAGTCGGCTACGAGCCTATACGCACTAACCATCTACGCGGGAGTAGTTATGGGTATCCCGACGTCGTGGTATCAGCCGAAGCACTTCAGACGTCAGCGACGGAGCGGCGCGCGCCGAATTGGACTGGAACGCCACTAGGCTAGGTCTGCTTTCGGCCGCCCTCGCAACGTGTAGGTGTGCTATGGGCGATGGGCCCAGACCCCTGTGCGCTTAGGTTTAGACCGGCGTGCTGGCCTCTCTGTTTTGCCTAGGTGGGGCTGCGACGTGTTGATCTTCCGCGGCCGGGCATGACCCAGGAAAGTGTGTCCGGCCAAATGGGATCAACCGTGTTGGGCTATGTGGTGCACCCCTGCAGGGAAGTTAATCTATTCGAATAGCCATGATCTTCGGTAACAGGACGACTTGGAGTTGTACCTTGACCTTATGACAACTAGAACCGGATACTTAATAAAACACACCCTTCCAAGTTCCACAGACAACCCGGTGATCGCTTTTCCGCAGGGCGACGAGGAGAGGATCGCCGGGTAGGATTATGCTATGAGATGCTATTTGGAGATGTTACTTGGAAATGCTACTTGGAGGACCTCAATCTACTCTCTTCTACATGCTGCAAGACGGAGGCTGCCAGAAGCATAGTCTTCGACAGGATTAGCTATCCCCCTCTTATTCTGGCATTCTGCAGTTCAGTCCACTGATATGGCCTCTTTACACATATACCCATGCATATGTAGTGTAGCTCCTTGCTTGCGAGTACTTTGGATGAGTACTCACGGTTGCTTTCTCCCCTCTTTTTCCCCTTTCCTTTCTTTCTGGTTGTCGCAACCAGATGCTGGAGTCCTGGAGCCAGGAGCCAGCGTCGACGACGACTACTACATTGGAGGTGCCTACTACTACGTGCAGGCTGACGACGATGACCAGGAGTAGTTAGGAGGATCCCAGGCAGGAGGCCTGCGCCTCTTTCGATCTGTATCCCAGTTTGTGCTAGCCTTCTTAAGGCAAACTTGTTTAACTTATGTCTGTACTCAGATATTGTTGCTTCCGCTGACTCGCCTATGATCGAGCACTTGTATTCGAGCCCTCGAGGCCCCTGGCTTGTTTTATGATGCTTGTATGACTTATTTTATTTGTAGAGTTGTGTTGTGATATCTTCCCGTGAGTCCCTGATCTTGATCGTACACATTTGCATGCATGATTAGTGTACGATTGAATCGGGGGCGTCACACCTGTAGGGGGGCGATGCGGCGGCGGAGGAAATCTGCGCCTACAGCGCCTACAATGAGCCCGGCAAGCCTGAGGCGAAGGATCCTAGTAATGGTGATCTTCAGCCTCTCGTCTTCCGGGGCCATGTTGCTCGAGTCATTGCCGCGCACTATTGGAGCTTGGCGCACGGCGGTGAAGGGCTACGGATTCTCCTCGACGATCCAGCACCACTCCGCTCTCCACTCCTCCCACTTGCTGCTGAGCTCACCCTCCAAGTACGCCTCCTTCTTGCTGACTCTCGAGATCCAGGCGATCCCTCCGGAAAGCGGCTCTCCTCTCTCTACCCGAGGTATGAAGAAGTGGCGGAAAAGGGCAACATTGGGGTGGACTCCGACAAATTTTTCGCACAAATGTGCGAAAACTGCCAGGGTCAGAACGGCGTTGGGGGTGAAATCAAGGATGCGGAAGCCGCAGAGGAACTCCGAGAAGGGCGGGCAGAGCCTGCAATAGAAGAACAAGGCGAAGAATGGGTACCCGTTTGGAGCCAGTTCCGAAGCAGCGGCCGGGAGTACCCTCGTGCGCGGATGCGCCCGCGTCTCCGTCGCCCAAAAGAGGTAGAAGTACTCCCTTAGCTCCTTCACGCCGAGCTGGGGGAGAAGATCGCCCGCTCCTTCCGCAGCGCCGCGAGCCGCTGCGCCTCGGCCGACTTCATGCCCTTTCCCTTGTCGGCTTTCGGAGCCATGGCGGAGGTGGTGGGGGAGGTCGACGGCGTTGGTGATGCTGGTGGCAATGGGGGGCGGAGCGCTGCTCTCTCGGCTTCGAGAAGAAGGGGGGGGAGCGGCGGAGGTTCGTGAAGATGGAGTAGTAGCAACCAGCAAGGGGGAACGAACTACCCCTGTTTCCTCTTCTTATAAAGAGGGACAGGGCGGACGTTTCGCCCTTCCGAATAAAGAACCACCCATGATCTCTCCCACGATGCCGCATTCAACGCGTGCCGTTAGGGGAGAGCGCGGTGGATACGGAGCGAGATTCGGCGTGGCCCAGTCCGCGTGTGCCCGTGCCCTGTCTTGGGCCTGGCCCAACAGCGCTCGGCACCGTGTCTGGCCCAGGCCTAGGGGCTCCTGTCGGTGTACTAGAATAGGGGTACCCTAGTACCCCGAACTTGTACACGGGCAGTTGCAGCACCCCGCAGCAAGGCTTGCCGGGCAAACACCAAGATCCTCCGTGGTTCCCTTGGAGCCATTCAAGAACAAAGTATTTAAGCTCAGGAGACAAGGCCCCGGCAAGAGGAGCTTGCTGGGAAGGCCAACCAAGGCACTCCAAGGAACTTGCCGCGACGCGCCACGCGCTCTGGCAAGGCAACAAGGCCTCGGCAAGAGGAGCTTGCCGGGAAGACCAACCAAGGCACCTCGAGGCCCGGTGAGCGACAAGCTTTCGGACCCGACAAGATAACAGCAGCGACAAGGCACTTGCCGCGGCAGGCGGCCACTCTGTGCCCACGCTCCAGCGCATCCTCCAATGTGTCGCTCTGGGGGCCTCTCCAGGCACCCGTGGCGGGAGGCTGTGCAGCCAGCGGTCCGCGGTGGCATGCGAAGCTGACAAGATCGCCATCGTGGCGAACGGTGGCGCCCCTAACGGTCCTTTTCTGCACTGTTTGGGCGACTCAGACGGGCATTTAATGCCCTCGTCCCCTGCCGTCAGGGTTAGGTAGGGTGCACTGTACAAGTAACTGTACCAACCACCTCACTTTTTACATTGGTACCCTTCTCTGCGTTGCCACCTGTCTGTGTATAAAAGGAGGCCCATGCGCAACGTAGGGAAGGGGTTTGACTGGTTTGGAACCCAGAAAAACACTGCGCTCTCTCTCTGGAGCAAGAACACAAGATAACAAACAAGCAGCAGTAGGAGTGTTATCTCTCCGGAGAGCTCCAAAGCTGGGTAAACTGCTCGTGTGCTTCGCCTCGATCTGCTCTTCGTGCGATCTCCGCCCCCCGCCGAACCGAAAGGGGCCCGGTCCGCCGGACCCATAGGTGTTCGTGGATCAGTTTCCCCCGACACTCTACAAGCTAGTTCAAATAATTTTACACTAGAGTTAAACAAGTTCTACAAGCTAGTTTAAATAATTTTATACTAGAGTTGGACTAGTTCTATAATCTAGTACAAATAATTTTACACTAGAGTTGAACTAGCTCTACAAGCTAGTTCAAATAATTTTACACTTGAGTTGAACTAGCTCTATAACCTAGTACAAATAATTTTACACTAGAGTTGAACTAGCTCTATAAGCTAGTTCAAATAATTTTACACTAAAGTTGAACTAGCTCTACAAGCTAGTTCAAATAGTTTTACACTAATCTTGAACTACCTCTACAAGGTAGTTTAAATAATTTTACACTAGATTAGAACTAGCTCCATAACCTAGTACATATAATTTTACACTAGAGTTGAACTATCTCTATAACCTAGTACAAATAATTTTATACACTAGAGTTGAACTAGCTCTATAACCTAGTACAAATAATTTTATACCCTAGAGTTGAACTAGCTCTATAACCTAGTACCACATTTGAACTAGCTCTACAAGGTAGTTCAAATAATTTTACACTAGAGTTGAACTACCTCTATAACCTAGTACAAACAATTTTACACTAGAATCAGACTAGCTCTACAAGCTAGTTCAAATAATTTTACACTAGAGTTGAACTAGCTCTATAACCTAGTACAAATAATTTTACACTAGAGTTAAACTAGATCTACAAGCTAGTACAAATAATTTTACACTAGAGTTGAACTAGCTCTACAAGCTAGTTCAAGTAATTTTACACTAGAGTTGAACTAGCTCTATAAGCTAGTTCAAGTAATTTTACACTCGAGTTGAACTAGCTCTATAACCTAGTACAAATAATTTTACACTAGAGTTGAACTAGCTCTACAAGCTAGTTCAAATAATTTTACACTAAACTTGTACTAGCTCTACAGGCTAGTTCAAATAATTTTACATTAATCTTGAACTACCTCTACAAGGTAGTTTAAATAATTTTACCCTAGATTTGAACTAGCTCTATAACCTAGCACAAATAATTTTACACTAGAGTTGAACTAGCTCTACAAGCTAGTTCAAATAATTTTACACTAAAGTTGAACTAGCTCTACATGCTAGTTCAAATAGTTTTACACTAATCTTGAACTACCTCTACAAGGTAGTTTAAATAATTTTACACTAGATTAGAACTAGCTCCATAACCTAGTACAAATAATTTTACACTAGAGTTGAACTAGCTCTATAATCTAGTACAAATAATTTTATACCCTAGAGTTGAACTAGCTCTATAACCTAGTACAAATAATTTTATACCCTAGAGTTGAACTAGCTCTATAACCTAGTACCACATTTGAACTAGCTCTACAAGGTAGTTCAAATAATTTTACAATAGAGTTGAACTAGCTCTATAACCTAATACAAATAATTTTACACTAGAGTTAAACTAGCCCTACAAGCTAGTACAAACAATTTTACACTAGAGTTGAACTAGCTCTATAACCAAGTACAAATAATTTTGCACTAGAGTTAAACTAGATCTACAAGCTAGTACAAATAATTTTACACTAGAGTTGAACTAGCTCTACAAGCTAGTTCAAGTAATTTTACACTAGAGTTGAACTAGCTCTATAAGCTAGTTCAAGTAATTTTACACTCGAGTTGAACTAGCTCTATAACCTAGTACAAATAATTTTACACTAGAGTTGAACTAGCTCTACAAGCTAGTTCAAATAATTTTACACTAAACTTGTACTAGCTCTACAGGCTAGTTCAAATAATTTTACATTAGTCTTGAACTACCTCTACAATGTAGTTTAAATAATTTTACCCTAGATTTGAACTAGCTCTATAACCTAGCACAAATATTTTTACACTAGAGTTGAACTAGCTCTATAACGTAGTACAAATAATTTTACACTAGAGTTGAACTAGCTGTATAACCTAGCACAAATGATTTTACACTGCTGTTGAACTAGCACTACAAGCTAGTTCAAAATTTTTTACACTAGAGTGGAACTAGCTCTATATCCTAGTACAAATAATTTTACACTAGAATTAAACTAGCTATACAAGCTAGTTCAAATAATTTTACAATAGAGTTGAACTAGCTCTATAACCTAATACAAATAATTTTACACTAGAGTTAAACTAGCTCTACAAGCTAGTTCAAATAATTTTACACTAGAGTTGAACAAGCTCTACAGGATAGTTCAAATAATTTTACACTAGAGTTGAACTAATTCTACAATCTAGTTTAATTAATTTTACACTATAGTTGAACTTGCTCTATAGCCTAGTGCAAATAATTTAACACTAGAGTTGAACTAGCTCTATGACCTAGTACAAATAATTTTACACTAGAGTTGAACTAGCTCTATGACCTAGTACAAATAATTTTACAGTAGAGTTGAACTAGCTCTATGACCTAGTACAAATAATTTTACACAAGAGTTGAACTAGCTCTATAGGCTAGTTCAAATAACTTTCCACTAGAGTTGAACTAGCTCTATAGGCTAGTTCAAATAACTTTACACTAGAGTTGAACTAGCTCTGTAGGCAAGGTCAAATAATTTTACACTTGAGTTGAACTAGTTCTACAAGCTAGTTCAAATGATTTTACACTACTGTTGAACTAGCTCTATAGGCTAGTACAAATAATTTTACACTGGAGTTGAACTAGCTCTACAAGCTAGTTCAAATAACTTTACACTAAAGTTGAACTAGATGTATAGGCTAGTTCAAATAGTTTTACACTAATCTTGAACTACCTCTACAAGGTAGTTTAAATAATTTTACACTAGATTTGAACTAGCTCTATAACCTAGTACAAATAATTTTACACTAGAGTTGAACTAGCTGTATAACCTAGTACAAATAATTTTACACTTTAGTTGAACTAGCTCTATAACCAAGTACAAATAATTTTACACTAGAGTTAAACTAGCTCTATAACCTAGTACAAATGATTTTACACTAGAGTTGAACTAGCTCTATGACATAGTACAAATAATTTTACAATAGAGTTGAACTAGCTCTATAGGCAAGTTCAAATAATTTTACACTAGAGTTGAACTATCTCTATAGGCTAGTTCAAATAATTTTACATTAGAGTTGAACTATCTCTACAAGCTAGTTCAAATAATTTTACACTAGAGTTGAACTAGTTCTACAAGCTAGTTTAAATAATTTTATACTAGAGTTGAACTAGCTCTATAACCTAGTACAAATAATTTTACACTAGAGTTGAACTAGCTCTACAAGCTAGTT
>NC_057800.1:578392102-578397218 GCF_018294505.1 Triticum aestivum
AACTAGCTCTTCAAGGTAGTTCAAATAATTTTACACTGGAGTTGACTACCTCTATAACCTAGTACGAATAATTTTACACTAGAGTTGAACTAGCTCTACAAGCTAGTTTAAATAATTTTACACTAAAGTTGAACTAGCTCTACATGCTAGTTCAAATAGGTTTACACTAATCTTGAACTACCTCTACAAGGTAGTTTAAATAATTTTACACTAGATTTAAACTAGCTCCATAACCTAGTACAAATAATTTTACACTAGAGTTGAACTAGCTCTATAACCTAGTACAAATAATTTTACACTAGAGTCGAACTAGCTCTATAACCTAGTACAAATGATTTTACACCACTGTTGAACTAGCTCTTCAAGGTAGTTCCAATAATTTTACACTAGAGTTGAACTACCTCTATAACCTAGTACAAATAATTTTACACTTGAATTAAACTAGCTCTACAAGCTAGTTCAAATAATTTTACACTAGAGTTGAACTACCTCTATAACCTAGTACAAATAATTTTACACTAGAGTTAAACTAGCTCTACAAGCTAGTACAAATAATTTTACACTAGAATTGAACTAGCTCTACAAGCTAGTTCAAGTAATTTTACACTAGAGTTGAACTAGCTCTATAACCTAGTACAAATAATTTTACACTAGAGTTGAACTAGCTCTACAAGCTAGTTAAAGTAATTTTACACTAAAGTTGAACTAGATCTACGAGCTAGTTCAAATAGTTTTACACTAATCTTGAACTACCTCTACAAGGTAGTTTAAATAATTTTACCCTAGATTCGAACTAGCTCTATAACCTAGCACAAATAATTTTACACTAGAGTTGAACTAGCTCTATAACCTAGTTCAAATAATTTTATACTAGAGTTGAACTAGCTCTATAACCTAGTACAAATAATTTTACACTACTTTCGAACTAGCTCTACAAGCCAGTTCAAATAATTTTACAATAGAGTTGAACTAGCTTTATAACCTAATACAAATAATTTTACACTAGAGTTAAACTAGCTCTACAAGCTAGTTCAAATAATTTTACACTAGAGTTGAACAAGCTCTACAGGATAGTTCAAATAATTTTACACTAGAGTTGAACTAGTTCTATAACCTAGTACAAATAGTTTTACACTAGAGTTGAACTAGCTCTATAACCTAGTACAAATAATTTTAGACTAGAGTTGAACTAGCTCTACAAGCTAGTTCAAATAATTTTACACTAGAGTTGAACTAGCTCTATAACCTAGTACAAATAGTTTTACACTAGAGTTGAACTAGCTCTACAAGCTAGTTCAAATAATTTTACACTAGAGTTGAACTAGCTCTACATCCTAGTACAAATATTTTTACACTAGAATTAAACTAGCTATACAAGCTAGTTCAAATAATTTTACAGTAGAGTTGAACTAGCTCTATAACCTAATACAAATAATTTTACACTAGAGTTAAACTAGCTCTACAAGCTAGTTCAAATAATTTTACACTAGAGTAGAACAAGCTCTACAAGATAGTTCAAATAATTTTACACTAGAGATGAACTAGTTCTACAATCTAGTTTAATTAATTTTACACTATAGTTGAACTTTCTCTATAGGCCAGTGCAAATAATTTAACACTAGAGTTGAACTAGCTCTATGACCTAGTACAAATAATTTTACACTAGAGTTGAACTAGCTCTATAAACTAGTACAAATAATTTTACACTAGATTTGAACTAGCTCTATGACCTAGTACAAATAATTTTACACAAGAGTTGAACTAGCTCTATAACCTAGTGCAAATAATTTTACACTAGAGTTGAACTAGCTCTATAGGCTAGTTCAAATAACTTTACTCTAGAGTTGAACTAGCTCTATAGGCTAATTCAAATAACTTTACACTAGAGTTGAACTAGCTCTATAGGATAGGTCAAATAATTTTACACTCGAGTTGAACTAACTCTATAACCTAGTACAAATAATTTTACCCTAGATTTAAACTAGCTATACAGGCTAGTTCAAATAATTTTACACTAGAGTTGAACTAGCTCTACAAGCTAGTTCAAATAATTGTACCCCTGAGTTGAACTAGCTCTATAACCTAGTACAAATAATTTTCCACTAGAGTTGAACTAGCTCTACAAGCTAGTTCAAATAATTTTACACTAAAGTTGAACTAGCTCTACAGGCTAGTTCAAATAGTTTTACACTAATCTTGAACTACCTCTACAAGGTAGTTTAACTAATTTTACACTAGATTTGAACAAGCTCTATAACCTAGTACAAATAATTTTACACTAGAGTTGAACTAGCTCTACAAGATAGGTCAAATAATTTTACACTTGAGTTGAACTAGCTCTATAACCTAGTACAAATAATTTTACACTAAAGTTGAACTAGCTCTATGACCTAGTACAAAAGATTTTACACTACTGTTAAACTAGCTCTACAAGCTAGTTCAAATAATTTTACACTAGAGTTGAACTAGCTCTATAACCTAGTACAAATAATTTTACACTAGAGTTGAACTAGCTCTACAGGTTAGTTCATATAATTTTATACTAGAGTTGAACTAGATCTACAGGCTAGTTCAAATAGTTTTACACTCGAGTTGAACTAGCTCTATAACCTAGTAGAAATAATTTTACACTAGAGTTTAACTAGCTCTACAAGTTAGTTAAAATAATTTTACACTAGAGTTGAACTAGTTCTACAGTCCAGTTCAAATAATTTTACACTAGATTTGAACTAGCTCTATAACCTAACACAAATAATTTTACACTAGAGTTGAACTAGCTCTATAACCTAGTACAAATAATTTTATACTTGAGTTGAACTAGCTCTATAACCTAGTACCAATGATTTTACACTATTATTGAACTAGCTCTACAAGCTAGTTCAAATAATTTTACAATAGAGTTGAACTAGCTCTATAACCTAATACAAATAATTTTACACTAGAGTTAAACTAGCTCTACAAGCTAGTTCAAATAATTTTACACAAGAGTTGAACAGGCTCTACAAGATAGTTCAAATAATTTTACACTAGAGTTGAACTAGTTCTACAAGCTAGTTTAAATAATTTTGCACTAGAGTTGAACTAGCTCTATAACCTAGTACAAATAATTTTACACTAGAGTTGAACTAGCTCTATGACCTAGTACAAATAATTTTACACTAGAGTTGAACTAGCTCTATAACCTAGTACAAATAATTTTACACTAGAGTTGAACTAGCTCTATGACCTAGTACAAATAATTTTACACAAGACATGAAGTAGCTCTATAGGCTAGTTCAAATAACTTTCCACTAGAGTTGAACTAGCTGTATAGGCAAGGTCAAGTAATTTTACAATAGAGTTGAACAAGCTCTATAACCTAATATAAATAATTTTACATTAGAGTTAAACTAGCTCTACAAGCTAGTTCAAATAATTTTACACTAGAGTTGAACAAGCTCTACAGGATAATTCAAATAATTTTACACTAGAGATGAACTAGTTCTACAATCTAGTTTAATTAATTTTACACTATAGTTGAACTTTCTCTATAGCCTAGTGCAAATAATTTAACACTAGAGTTGAACTAGCTCTATGACCTAGTACAAATAATTTTACACTAGAGTTGAACTAGCTTTATAAACTAGTACAAATAATTTTACACTAGAGTTGAACTAGCTCTATGACCTAGTACAAATAATTTTACACAAGAGTTGAACTAGCTCTATAACCTAGTACAAATAATTTTACACTAGAGTTGAACTAGCTCTATAGGCTAGTTCAAATAACTTTACTCTAGAGTTGAACTAGCTCTATAGGCTAGTTCAAATAACTTTACACTAGAGTTGAACTAGCTCTATAGGCTAGGTCAAATTATTTTACACTCGAGTTGAACTAACTCTATAACCTAGTACAAATAATTTTACCCTAGATTTAAACTAGCTATACAGGCTAGTTCAAATAATTTAACACTAGAGTTGAACTAGCTCTACAAGCTAGTTCAAATAATTTTACACTAGAGTTGAACTAGCTCTATAACCTAGTACAAATAATTTTCCACTAGAGTTGAACTAGCTCTACAAGCTAGTTCAAATAATTTTACACTAAAGTTGAACTAGCTCTACAGGCTACTTCAAATAGTTTTACACTAATCTTGAACTACCTCTACAAGGTAGTTTAAATAATTTTACACTAGATTTGAACAAGCTCTATAACCTAGTAAAAATAATTTTACACTAGAGTTGAACTAGCTCTACAAGATATGTCAAATAATTTTACACTTGAGTTGAACTAGCTCTATAACCTAGTACAAATAATTTTACACTAGAGTTGAACTAGCTCTATGACCTAGTACAAAAGATTTTACACTACTGTTGAACTAGCTCTACAAGCTAGTTCAAATAATTTTACACTAGAGTTGAACTAGCTCTACACGCTAGTTCATATAATTTTACACTAGAGTTGAACTAGCTCTACAGGCTAGTTCAAATAGTTTTACACTGGAGTTGAACTAGCTCTATAACCTAGTAGAAATAATTTTACACTAGAGTTTAACTAGCTCTAGAAGTTAGTTCAAATAATTTTACACTAGAGTTGAACTAGTTCTACAGTCCAGTTCAAAGAATTTTACACTAGATTTGAACTAGCTCTATAACCTAACACAAATAATTTTACACTAGAGTTGAACTAGCTCTATAGCCTAGTACAAATAATTTTATACTTGAGTTGAACTAGCTCTATAATCTAGTACAAATGATTTTACACTACTGTTGAACTAGCTTGTAGAGTTGAACTAGCTTTATAACCTAATACAAATAATTTTACACTAGAGTTAAACTAGCTTTATAACCTAATACAAATAATTTTACACTAGAGTTAAACTAGCTCTACAAGCTAGTTCAAATAATTTTACACTAGAGTTGAACAGGCTCTACAGGATAGTTCAAATAATTTTACACTAGAGTTGAACTAGTTCTACAAGCTAATTTAAATAATTTTGCACTAGAGTTGAACTAGCTCTATAACCTAGTACAAATAATTTTACACTAGAGTTGAACTAGCTCTATAACCTAGTACAAATAATTTTACACTAGAGTTGAACTAGCTCTATGACCTAGTACAAATAATTTTACACAAG
>NC_057800.1:578397650-578402846 GCF_018294505.1 Triticum aestivum
AGCTCTATGACCTAGTACAAATAATTTTAAAATAGAGTTGAACTAGCTCTATAGGCTAGTTCAAATAATTTACAGTAGAGTTGAACTAGCTCTATAACCTAGTACAAATAATTTTACACTAGAGTTAAACTAGCTCTAAAAGCTAGTTCAAATAATTTTACACTAGAGTTGAACAGGCTCTACAGGATAGTTCAAATAATTTTACACTAGAGTTGAACTAGTTCTACAAGCTAGTTGAAATAATTTTGCAGTAGAGTTGAACTAGCTCTATAACCTAGTAATAATAATTTTACACTAGAGTTGAACTAGCTCTATGACCTAGTACAAATAATTTTACACTAGACTTGAACTAGCTCTATAACCTAGTACAAATAATTTTACACTAGAGTTGAACTAGCTCTATGACCTACTACAAATAATTTTACACAAGACTTGAACTAGCTCTATAGGCTAGTTAAAATAACTTTCCACTAGAGTTGAACTAGCTCTATAGGCAAGGTCAAATAATTTTACAATAGAGTTGAACTAGCTCTATAACCTAATACAAATAATTTTACACTAGAGTTAAACTAGCTCTACAAGCTAGTTCAAATAATTTTACACTAGAGTTGAACAAGCTCTACAGGATAGTTCAAATAATTTTACACTAGAGTTGAACTAGTTCTACAATCTAGTTTAATTAATTTTACACTATAGTTGAACTTTCTCTATAGCCTAGTGCAAATAATTTAACACTAGAGTTGAACTAGCTCTATGACCTAGTACAAATAATTGTACACTAGAGTTGAACTAGCTCTATAACCTAGTACAAATAATTTTACACTAGAGTTGAGCCAGCTCTATGACCTAGTACAAATAATTTTACAATAGAGTTGAACTAGCTCTATAGGCTAGTTCAAATAATTTTACAGTAGAGTTGAACTAGCTCTATGACCTAGTACAAATAATTTTACAATAGAGTTGAACTAGCTCTATAGGCTAGTTCAAATAATTTTACACTAGAGTTGAACTAGCTCTACAAGCTAGTTCAAATAATTTTACAATAGAGTTGAACTAGCTCTATAACCTAACACAAATAATTTTACACTAGAGTTGAACTAGCTCTATAACCTAGTACAAATAATTTTACAATAGAGTTGAACTAGCTCTATAACCTAGTACAAATGATTTTACACTAGAGTTGAACTAGCTCTACAAGCTAGTTCAAATAATTTTACAGTAGAGTTGAACTAGCTCTATAACCTAGTTCAAATAATTTTGCACTAGAGTTGAACAAGCTCTACAGGAGAGTTCAAATAAGTTTACACAAGAGTTGAACTAGTTCTACAAGCTAGTTTAAATAATTTTGCACTAGAGTTAAACTAGCTCTATAACCTAGTACAAATAAAATTTAGACTAGAGTTGAACTAGCTCTATGACCTAGTACAAATAATTTTACACTAGAGTTGAACTAGCTCTATGACCTAGTACAAATAATTTTACACTAGAGTTGAACTAGCTCTATAACCTAGTACAAATAATTTTACACTAGAGTTGAACTAGCTCTATGACCTAGTACAAATAATTTTACACAAGACTTGAACTAGCTCTATAGGCTAGTTCAAATAACTTTCCACTAGAGTTGAACTAGCTCTATAGGCAAGGTCAAATAATTTTACAATAGAGTTGAACTAGCTCTATGTCGGGCGGCGATGCTGATTCCGCTGACACCTATGGGGACAGGGCCCCTTTCGGTTCGGTGGGGGGTAGAGAGCGCACAAAGAGCGGATCGAGGCAGTGCACGCGGGGCGATTTTACCCAGCTTCGGGCCGCACGGATGCGTAAAACCCTACTGCTGCTTGTTTGTGTATATTGGATTCTTGCTCAGGAGCGATGGACGCTGCCAGACTGAGCGTGAGAGTGTTCCTGGTGTAGAACGAGCCGAACTGGCCGCCCCTCTGAACTTCCGATCTCCGGAACCCTTTCTACGTTGCGCTTGGGCCTCCTTTTATACTCAAGGGGTCACCGACAGGGGGCAACGTAGACAAGAAGGGTAAAAATGGAAAAGGATGCGGTAGGTGCAGCTACCGCTACTGTGGATACAGTGCACCCTACCTAACTCTGACGGCAGGGGACAAGGGCATTAAATGCCTGTCTGAGTCTCCTAAACAGTGCAAAAAGTGACCGTTTGGAGCGCCTCCGTTTGCCACGATGGGCTTCTCTTCATCTCTGCTTGCCACCACGTACCCCTAGCTGCACGGCCTCCCGCCACGTGTGCTTGGGAGAGTCCCAGAGCGACACGTTAGCAGGTGAGCTGGAGCGCGGGCACGAGGTGGGGGTTTCCCGCGGCAAGCTCCTTGCCGCGGCCGTCGTCTTGTCGCGTCCGGAAGCTTGTCGCTCGCCGGATCTTGCCGGGACGCAGGGCGCGTCGCGGCAAGCTTTCTTGATACGCCTTGAGTGGCCCTCCCGGCAAGCTCCTCTTGCCGGGGTCTTGTCTCTTCCCGGCAAGATCCTCTTGCCGGGGTCTTGGTTGGCCTTCCCGGCATGCTCCTCTTGCCGGGGCCTTGGTTTGAGTACTTTGTTCTTGAATGGTCTTCAAGGGAACCATGGAGGGTCCTGGCGGTCACCCGGCAAGCCTTGCCGCGGGGCGCTGCAACTGCCCGTGCACGAGTTCGGGGTAATAGGGTACCCCTACTCTAGTACACCGACAGGAGCCCTCGGGCCTGGGCCATACACGGTGCCGAGCGCTGTTGGGCCAGGCCCAAAACAGTGCACGGGCACGCGCGGCCTAGGTCACGCCGAAACTAACTCTGCTCCCACCGCGCACGCCCAGAACAGCATGCGTCAAACGCGGCGTCGTGGGAGAGATCGTGGGTGGCGTGCGTGGGACTAAGCTCCCCGAGCATGCGTCAGGCCACGATGATGAGGACGGTTCACGCCCTCCTCCTTAAACGGAGGTAGGTGTGAGGGCGTGGTGCATTTACTGGACGGGGCCGGTGCGCGGTTTTCGGGACGTCCACTCCCCACGTTCACGGGGCGGAGCGATGCCGCCTCATCTGTCGCCTTAGTTCTGCATCCCCGCCACGCGGCTCCCATGCGCTTGAGGTCACGGGCGGTGGAGTGGGAAACTGGGCCGTCGCGAGCGGGTTGGCCCCGACTCCCTGCCCTTCCCGTGCCTTGATTCGCTGAGCGGGGTGGCCGAGCCCCCACCTCGCTCCTTTATAAAGAGCGGGATGGGAGCACAGAAACCCCCACTCTCTCATCTTCTCCTTTCTTCAGCTTCTGCTCCCCTTTCTCTCATCTGCCATGGAGAAAGGGAACCCAGGCCCTTCATCGGTGGCGGCGAGGGTCGCCGCCAGACAGCGCATCTCTCCCTCTTCCGCGCCCGTGGTGGCAGAGCCAGCCATGAGGGGAAGAGGGAGGGGGCGAGGCCGCGGACGAGGTCGAGGCGCTTGGGGAAGAGGCGGACGGGGCGGCGCGTCAGCTTCACCTCCGTCGGCGGCTCCTCCCCCCACGGCGGTCCATATAGGGGACGACCCTTGCAAGTTCTTCGTCAGGCTGCACCGGGCGCCTTGTCGTCGCCTCCGTCTTCCACCTTCGTTTGCGCGCGCGATGGAAGTGGACCCGCCTGAGACGCTGAGATTGCACATGAGGGGCTGTGGGATCAACGGCACGCGAGTCCGTGTTGCATTCCCAGCCCCTAATGTGATGTATCTTGATCGAGGGTGGAAGACGTTCGCCCGCATCCACAGCTTGACGGAGGGGTTTACCCTCCATTTTAAGTTGATGGAGGGCGATCTCCTCTCCGTCAAGGCCTTCGGGTGCTTCGGCACTCGGGCGAAGTGTTGCGTGGACAGCTCCTCCGACAGCGAAGGCTCCTCCTCGAGCGAGAGTGACGAGGAGGGGAGCGACAGCGACGACGAGGGTAGCGGGCGGCGGGGTAGCGGGTCCGACTAGGTGTCGGGCGCCGCCTTGCGCGGCACCGGCGACTCCATCATCCGCGTCGCCGGCTTCTTGAACTCCCCGGGGTCGTCTCCTTGGGCGGCTGGCGTAGGGAGGCTGCGGAAGGGGAAGAGGGCAGGCGACAAGGCCTTCAAGCCGGAGTACGAGGGCGTGGTGCCCTCGACAGGGTGCTGACGTCCCGCCGCCCCGTCTTCGAGCCCCGCTTCCAGCGTTGCCGTCGCCGTCCCGCCTTCGGACGGCCCCCGGGATGTTCCCTTGGTGTCTTCTGGCACCCGTAGCTCGCCTAGGCACTCCTTTTGCCCTTTTCGCCTCCTTGACCTGCCTCCTAAAAAGGGGGACAGGAAAGGGATTACGGGCATCTTATCTTTTTAGTTTGTAAGCCTTCGGGCCTTAGCTGTATCTAGAACTTGTAATCCTCTCTTTCATGTTTTTCATCCTCTATGGACTGTACCTGAGTAGGATGTTTTTTAATGAAAGGGGAATGCTTGCCGGGTTATTTGTCTCGCAAGTTAAACCCACGCCAAGGAGCGAATCCTTGGTATCCCTCGGACAGACATTTCATTTCCCGGCAACAGGCCCTGCCGCCTTCCCACGTCGCTCAACCTTTCTCACGCTTTTAACGGAGGCAGGAACGAGGTGGGTGCAGTCTCCTCATTTCATCCCTTTGCTGCTGCGACTACGACCAAACTTGGCCCCGAGAACGAGCCCCAGGGCCTAGAGTTGAGGGAGCACGGCAGTTTCCGGGAAGAAACGAGGTTTCGCATTCCCCAGTCCATAAGAGGATGCATGATGAGGGATGAAAGACTTATCTGATAGTGCAGCCCTCGGCAACTCTGGTTTGCCGTGGACGATTCTTGGCACTCTCAGCCCCCAGCGATACTGGCTTGCCGGGAAGACTTTTATCTTCAGCAGAGAACTTTGACGTTCTCGATGCCGGCTTCCGGCAAGCTGGTTGCCAGGAAGGCTTTTATTTTCAGCAGAGAACTTTGACGTTCTCGATGCCGGCTTCCGGCAAGCTGATTGCCAGTAAGGCTTTTATTTTCAGCAGAGAACTTTGACGTTCTCGATGCCGGCTTCCGGCAAGCTCGTTGCCAGGAAGGCTTTTATTTTCGGCAGAGAACTTTGGCGTTCTCGATGCCGGCTTCCGGCAAGCTGATTGCCAGGAAGGCTTTTATCTTCAGCAGAGAACTTTGACGTTCTCGATGCCGGCTTCCGGCAAGCTGATCGCCAGGAAGGCTTTTATCTTCAGCAGAG
>NC_057800.1:578403965-578408345 GCF_018294505.1 Triticum aestivum
TTTTATTTTCAGAAGAGAACTTTGACGTTCTCGATGCCGGCTTCCGGAAAGCTGATTGCCAGGAAGGCTTTTATTTTCGGTAGAGAACTTTGACGTTCTCGATGCCGGCCTCCGGCAAGCTGATTGCCAGGAAGGCTTTTATCTTCAGCAGAGAACTTTGACGTTCTCGATACCGGCTTCCGGCAAGCTGATCGCCAGGAAGGCTTTTATCTTCAGCAGAGAACTTTGACGTTCTCGATGCCGGCTTCCGGCAAGCTCGTTGCCAGGAAGGCTTTTATCTTCAGCAGAGAACTTTGACGTTCTCGATGCCGGCTTCCAGCGAGTTGATTGCCAGGAAGGCTTTTATTTTCAGCAGAGAACTTTGACGTTCTCGATGCCGGCTTCCGGCAAGCTCGTCGCTGGAAAGGCTTATGGCGAAGAACTTCGTTGTTCTTGACGCCGGCTTCCGGCAAGATCACTGCCGGAAAGGCTTATGGCGAAGAACTTCGTCATTCTCGACACCGGCTCTCGGCAAGATCGTTGCCGGAAAGGCTTATGGTGAAGAACTTCGTTGTTCTTGACACCGGCTCTCGGCAAGATCGCTGCCGGAAAGGCTTATGGCGAAGAACTTCGTCATTCTCGACACCGGCTCTCGGCAAGATCGTTGCCGGAAAGGCTTATGGCGAAGAACTTCGTCATTCTTGACGCCGAAAAGATTGGCCCTAAGGGCGTTGCCAGCCCCCGGGCCATAACTGCGTTCAAACATAGCAAGTGATTAGCATCCGAAGTGCACTCAACTTGCTTGCGAATTTTGAATTTTGCTGCATATTCCCTATGCCTGCTGGAATGCTTTCCGGTGCGTATGATCCAGCCAGTAGCGCTTGGGGGAACAGGCCCTTAGCGGCTATTCGGGAACAACGCCGCCCGGAAAGGTTTACTTTCTTTGTTCTAGCGCAACCGCACAAGTTGCCGAGCGGACTCGAGGCAACATGGAGCGCAACTAGCCCCGAGAAGGCTCCTCGGCATACAGGTCTATGCAGAAATCTCAAATAAATAGCGCATGCTATCCTCCTGTTCAACCCCTCTTTGTACGTCCACCCTACGCTTTCTAGGGAAACTTGCCGGTGCAGGCACCCTTGCCGCGAGTGCCGAGTGCGGAACTTCAGCAGCCTGCTGGCGGGGTCACTACCGACAAGCAATCTTGTTGCAACTAGTTGCAGCTCGCTTAAGTTGTTGAGCGGACTCGAAACAAAGTAAGGGCGCTAGCAGCTCACTTAAGTTGCTGAGCGGACTCGAAGCAAAGTAAGGGCGCTAGCAGCTCACTTAAGTTGTTGAGCGGACTCGAAACAATGTAAGGGCGCGACTAGCTACGAGTTGATTCCTCCGCGCACAGGTTTTCCGTACAAAGAACAAGATCTCCGAGGCGGATAACCTTATATAGTAAGGAAATATCAAAAGTTTTGCATGACTTAGCTTTTTCTGTTGCCGCACTGGCGTCGTTCTTTTGCTCGCCCGCTCCTTTGGAGCCATGACGATGAAGATTTAGCTTGCGTGCACGCCGGATCGGGTTCGCACGATCTTGACGCACCCCTACCTGGCGCGCCAGAGATGTCGCGCGGCGATGCTGATTCCGCCGACACCTATGGGGACAGGGCCCCTTTCGGTTCGGTGGGGGCGGAGAGCGCACAAAGAGCGGATCGAGGCAGTGCACGTGGGACGATTTTACCCAGCTTCGGGCCGCACGGATGCGTAAAACCCTACTGCTGCTTGTTTGTGTATATTGGATTCTTGCTCAGGAGCGATGGACGCTGCCAGACTGAGCGTGAGAGTGTTCCTGGTGTAGAACGAGCCGAACTGGCCGCCCCTCTGAACTTCCGATCTCCGGAACCCTTTCTACGTTGCGCTTGGGCCTCCTTTTATACTCAAGGGGTCACCGACAGGGGGCAACGTAGAAAAGAAGGGTAAAAATGGAAAAGGATGCGGTAGGTGCAGCTACCGCTACTGTGGATACAGTGCACCCTACCTAACTCTGACGGCAGGGGACAAGGGCATTAAATGCCTGTCTGAGTCTCCTAAACAGTGCAAAAAGTGACCGTTTGGAGCGCCTCCGTTTGCCACGATGGGCTTCTCTTCATCTCTGCTTGCCACCACGTACCCCTAGCTGCACGGCCTCCCGCCACGTGTGCTTGGGAGAGTCCTAGAGCGACACGTTAGCAGGTGAGCTGGAGCGCGGGCACGAGGTGGGGGTTTCCCGCGGCAAGCTCCTTGCCGCGGCCGTCGTCTTGTCGCGTCCGGAAGCTTGTCGCTCGCCGGATCTTGCCGGGACGCAGGGCGCGTCGCGGCAAGCTTTCTTGATACGCCTTGAGTGGCCCTCCCGGCAAGCTCCTCTTGCCGGGGTCTTGTCTCTTCCCGGCAAGATCCTCTTGCCGGGGTCTTGGTTGGCCTTCCCGGCATGCTCCTCTTGCCGGGGCCTTGGTTTGAGTACTTTGTTCTTGAATGGTCTTCAAGGGAACCATGGAGGGTCCTGGCGGTCACCCGGCAAGCCTTGCCGCGGGGCGCTGCAACTGCCCGTGCACGAGTTCGGGGTAATAGGGTACCCCTACTCTAGTACACCGACACTCTATAACCTAATACAAATAATTTTACACTAGAGTTAAACTAGCTCTACAAGCTAGTTCAAATAATTTTACACTAGAGTTAAACAAGCTCTACAGGATAGTTCAAATAATTTTACACTAGAGTTGAACTAGTTCTACAATCTAGTTTAATTAATTTTACACTATAGTTGAACTTTCTCTATAGCCTAGTGCAAATAATTTAACACTAGAGTTGAACTAGGTCTATGACCTAGTACAAATAGTTTTACACTAGAGTTGAACTAGCTCTATAACCTAGTACAAATAATTTTACACTAGAGTTGAGCTAGCTCTATGACCTAGTACAAATAATTTTACAATAGAGTTGAACTTGCTCTATAGGCTAGTTCAAATAATTTTACAGTAGAGTTGAACTAGCTCTATAACCTAGTACAAATAATTTTACAGTAGAGTTGAACTAGCTCTATAACCTAGTACAAATAATTTTACACTAGAGTTGAACTAGTTCTACAGTCCAGTTTAAAGAATTTTACACTAGATTTGAACTAGCTCTATAACCTAACACAAATAATTTTACACTAGAGTTGAACTAGCTCTATAACCTAGTACAAATAATTTTATACTTGAGTTGAACTAGCTCTATAACCTAGTACAAATGATTTTACACTACTATTGAACTAGCTCTACAAGCTAGTTCAAATAATTTTACAATAGAGTTGAACTAGCTCTATAACCTAATACAAATAATTTTACACTAGAGTTAAACTAGCTCTACAAGCTAGTTCAAATAATTTTACAATAGACTTGAACAGGCTCTACAGGATAGTTCAAATAATTTTACACTAGAGTTCAACTAGTTCTACAAGCTAGTTTAAATAATTTTGCACTAGAGTTGAACTAGCTCTATAACCTAGTACAAATAATTTTACACTAGAGTTGAACTAGCTCTATGAGCTAGTACAAATAATTTTACACTAGAGTTGAACTAGCTCTATAACCTAGTACAAATAATTTTACACTAGAGTTGAACTAGCTCTATGACCTAGTACAAATAATTTTACACAAGACTTGAACTAGCTCTATAGGCTAGTTCAAATAACTTTCCACTAGAGTTGAACTAGCTCTATAGGCAAGGTCAAATAATTTTACAATAGAGTTGAACTAGCTCTATAACCTAATACAAATAATTTTACACTAGAGTTAAACTAGCTCTACAAGCTAGTTCAAATAATTTTAACTAGAGTTGAACAAGCTCTACAGGATAGTTCAAATAATTTTACACTAGAGTTGAACTAGTTCTACAATCTAGTTTAATTAATTTTACACTATAGTTGAACTTTCTCTATAGCCTAGTGCAAAGAATTTAACACTAGAGTTGAACTAGCTCTATGACCTAGTACAAATAATTTTACACTAGAGTTGAACTAGCTCTATAAACTAGTACAAATAATTTTACACTAGAGTTGAGCCAGCTCTATAACCTAGTACAAATAATTTTACAATAGAGTTGAACTAGCTCTATAGGCTAGTTCAAATAATTTTATAGTAGAGTTGAACTAGCTCTATGACCTAGTACAAATAATTTTACAATAGAGTTGAACTAGCTCTATAGGCTAGTTCAAATAATTTTACACTAGAGTTGAACTAGCTCTACAAGCTAGTTCAAATAATTTTACAATAGAGTTGAACTAGCTCTATAACCTACCACAAATAATTTTACACTAGAGTTGAACTAGCTCTATAACCTAGTACAAATAATTTTACAATAGAGTTGAACTAGCTCTATAACCTAGTACAAATGATT
>NC_057800.1:578408910-578410500 GCF_018294505.1 Triticum aestivum
ACCTAGTACAAATAATTTTACACTAGAGTTGAACTAGCTCTATGACCTAGTACAAATAATTTTACACTAGAGTTGAACTAGCTCTATAACCTAGTACAAATAATTTTACACTAGAGTTGAACTAGCTCTATGACCTAGTACAAATAATTTTACACAAGACTTGAACTAGCTCTATAGGCTAGTTCAAATAACTTTCCACTAGAGTTGAACTAGCTCTATAGGCAAGGTCAAATAATTTTACAATAGAGTTGAACTAGCTCTATAACCTAATACAAATAATTTTACACTAGAGTTAAACTAGCTCTACAAGCTAGTTCAAATAATTTTACACTAGAGTTGAACAAGCTCTACAGGATAGTTCAAATAATTTAACACTAGAGTTGAACTAGTTGTACAATCTAGTTTAATTAATTTTACACTATAGTTGAACTTTCTCTATAGCCTAGTGGAAATAATTTAACACTAGAGTTGAACTAGCTCTATGACCTAGTACAAACAATTTTACACTAGAGTTGAACTAGCTCTATAACCTAGTACAAATAATTTTACACTAGAGTTGAGCTAGCTCTATGACCTAGTCCAAATAATTTTACAATAGAGTTGAACTAGCTCTATAGGCTAGTTCAAATAATTTTACAGTAGAGTTGAACTAGCTCTATAACCTAGTACAAATAATTTTACAGTAGAGTTGAACTAGCTCTATAACCTAGTACAAATAATTTTACACTAGAGTTGAACTAGTTCTACAGTCTAGTTTAAAGAATTTTACACTAGATTTGAACTAGCTCTATAACCTAACACAAATAATTTTACACTAGAGTTGAACTAGCTCTATAATCTAGTACAAATAATTTTATACTTGAGTTGAACTAGCTCTATAACCTAGTACAAATGATTTTACACTACTGTTGAACTAGCTCTACAAGCTAGTTCAAATAATTTTACAATAGAGTTGAACTAGCTCTATAACCTAATACAAATAATTTTACACTAGAGTTAAACTAGCTCTACAAGATAGTTCAAATAATTTTATACTAGAGTTGAACAAGCTCTACAGGATAGTTCAAATAATTTTACACTAGAGTTGAACTAGTTCTACAATCTAGTTTAATTAATTTTACACTATAGTTGAACTTTCTCTATAGCCTAGTGCAAATAATTTTACACTAGAGTCGAACTAGCTCTACAAGCTAGTTCAAATAATTTTACAATAGAGTTGAACTAGCTCTATAACCTAACACAAATAATTTTACACTAGAGTTGAACTAGCTCTATAACCTAGTACAAATAATTTTACAATAGAGTTGAACTAGCTCTATAACCTAGTACAAATGATTTTACACTACTGTTGAACTAGCTCTACAAGCTAGTTCAAATAATTTTACACTAGAGTTGAACTAGCTCTATAACCTAGTTCAAATAATTTTACACTAGAGTTGAACAAGCTCTACAGGAGAGTTCAAATAAGTTTACACAAGAGTTGAACTAGTTCTACAAGCTAGTTTAAATAATTTTGCACTAGAGTTGAACTAGCTCTATAAATTAGTACAAATAAAATTTAGACTAGAGTTGAACTAGCTCTATGACCTA
>NC_057800.1:578410603-578414188 GCF_018294505.1 Triticum aestivum
ACCTAGTACAAATAATTTTACACTAGAGTTGAACTAGCTCTATGACCTAGTACAAATAATTTTACACTAGAGTTGAACTAGCTCTATAACCTAGTACAAATAATTTTACACTAGAGTTGAACTAGCTCTATGACCTAGTACAAATAATTTTACACAAGACTTGAACTAGCTCTATAGGCTAGTTCAAATAACTTTCCACTAGAGTTGAACTAGCTCTATAGGCAAGGTCAAATAATTTTACAATAGAGTTGAACTAGCTCTATAACCTAATACAAATAATTTTACACTAGAGTTAAACTAGCTCTACAAGCTAGTTCAAATAATTTTACACTAGAGTTGAACAAGCTCTACAGGATAGTTCAAATAATTTACCACTAGAGTTGAACTAGTTCTACAATCTACTTTAATTAATTTTACACTATAGTTGAACTTTCTCTATAGCCTAGTGCAAATAATTTAACACTAGAGTTGAACTAGCTCTATGACCTAGTACAAATAATTTTACACTAGAGTTGAACTAGCTCTATAACCTAGTACAAATAATTTTACACTAGAGTTGAGCTAGCTCTATGACCTAGTACAAATAATTTTACAATAGAGTTGAACTAGCTCTATAGGCTAGTTCAAATAATTTTACAGTAGAGTTGAACTAGCTCTATAACCTAGTACAAATAATTTTACAGTAGAGTTGAACTAGCTCTATAACCTAGTACAAATAATTTTACACTAGAGTTGAACTAGTTCTACAGTCTAGTTTAAAGAATTTTACACTAGATTTGAACTAGCTCTATAACCTAACACAAATAATTTTACACTAGAGTTGAACTAGCTCTATAACCTAGTACAAATGATTTTACACTACTGTTGAACTAGCTCTACAAGCTAGTTCAAATAATTTTACAATAGAGTTGAACTAGCTCTATAACCTAATACAAATAATTTTACACTAGAGTTAAACTAGCTCTACAAGCTAGTTCAAATAATTTTATACTAGAGTTGAACAAGCTCTACAGGATAGTTCAAATAATTTTACACTAGAGTTGAACTAGTTCTACAATCTAGTTTAATTAATTTTACACTATAGTTGAACTTTCTCTATAGCCTAGTGCAAATAATTTAACACTAGAGTTGAACTAGCTCTATGACCTAGTACAAATAATTTTACACTAGAGTTGAACTAGCTCTATAACCTAGTACAAATAATTTTACACTAGAGTTGAGCTAGCTCTATGACCTAGTACAAATAATTTTACAATAGAGTTGAACTAGCTCTATAGGCTAGTTCAAATAATTTTATAGTAGAGTTGAACTAGCTCTATAACCTAGTACAAATAATTTTAAAATAGAGTTGAACTAGCTCTATAACCTAATACAAATAATTTTACACTAGAGTTAAACTAGCTCTACAAGCTAGTTCTAATAATTTTACACTAGAGTTGAACAGGCTCTACATGATAGTTCAAATAATTTTACACTAGAGTTGAACTAGTTCTACAAGTTAGTTTAAATAATTTTGCACTAGAGTTGAACTAGCTCTTTAACCTAGTACAAATAATTTTAGACTAGAGTTGAACTAGCTCTATGACCAAGTACAAATAATTTTACTCTAGAGTTGAACTAGCTCTATAACCTAGTACAAATAATTTTACACTAGAGTTAAACTAGCTCTATGACCTAGTACAAATAATTTTACACAAGACTTGAACTAGCTCTATAGGCTAGTTCAAATAACTTTCCACTAGAGTTGAACTAGCTCTATAGGCAAGGTCAAATAATTTTACAATAGAGTTGAACTAGCTCTATAACCTAATACAAATAATTTTACACTAGAGTAAAACTAGCTCTACAAGCTAGTTCAAATAATTTTACACTAGAGTTGAACAAGCTCTACAGGATAGTTCAAATAATTATACACTAGAGTTGAACTAGTTCTACAATCTAGTTTAATTAATTTTACACTATAGTTGGACTTTCTCTATAGCCTAGTGCAAATAATTTAACACTAGAGTTGAACTAGCTCTATGACCTAGTACAAATAATTTTACACTAGAGTTGAACTAGCTCTATAACCTAGTACAAATAATTTTACACTAGAGTTGAGCCAGCTCTATGACCTAGTACAAATAATTTTACAGTAGAGTTGAACTAGCTCTATGACCTAGTACAAATAATTTTACAATAGAGTTGAACTAGCTCTATAGGCTAGTTCAAATAATTTTACACTAGAGTTGAACTAGCTCTACAAGCTAGTTCAAATAATTTTACAATAGAGTTGAACTAGCTCTATAACCTAACACAAATAATTTTACACTAGAGTTGAACTAGCTCTATAACCTAGTACAAATAATTTTACAATAGAGTTGAACTAGCTCGATAACCTAGTACAAATGATTTTACACTACTGCTGAACTAGCTCTACAAGCTAGTTCAAATAATTTTACAATAGAGTTGAACTTGCTCTATAACCTAATACAAATAATTTTACACTAGAGTTAAATTAGCTCTACAAGCTAGTTCAAATAATTTGACACTAGAGTTGAACAGGCTCTACAGGATAGTTCAAATGATTTTACACTAGAGTTGAACTAGTTCTACAAGCTAGTTTAAATAATTTTGCACTAGAGTTGAACTAGCTCTATAACCTAGTACAAATAATTTTACACTAGAGTTGAACTAGCTCTATGACCTAGTACAAATAATTTTACACTAGAGTTGAACTAGCTCTATAACCTAGTACAAATAATTTTACACTAGAGTTAAACTAGCTCTATGACCTAGTACAAATAATTTTACACAAGACTTGAACTAGCTCTATAGGCTAGTTCAAATAACTTTCCACTAGAGTTGAACTAGCTCTATAGGAAAGGTCAAATAATTTTACATTAGAGTTGAACTAGCTCTATAACCTAATACAAATATTTTACACTAGAGTTAAACTAGCTCTACAAGCTAGTTCAAATAATTTTACACTAGAGTTGAACAAGCTCTACAGGATAGTTCAAATAATTTTACACTAGATTTGAACTAGTTCTACAATCTAGTTTAATTAATTTTACACTATAGTTGAACTTTCTCTATTGCCTAGTGCAAAGAATTTAACACTAGAGTTGAACTAGCTCTATGACCTAGTACAAATAATTTTACACTACAGTTGAACTAGCTCTATAACCTAGTACAAATAATTTTACACTAGAGTTGAGCCAGCTCTATGACCTAGTAGAAATAATTTTACAATAGAGTTGAACTAGCTCTATAGGCTAGTTCAAATAATTTTACAGTAGAGTTGAACTAGCTCTATGACCTAGTACAAATAATTTTACAATAGAGTTGAACTAGCTCTATAGGCTAGTTCGAATAATTTTACACTAGAGTTGAACTAGCTCTACAAGCTAGTTCAAATAATTTTACAATAGAGTTGAACTAGCTCTATAACCTAACACAAATAATTTTACACTAGAGTTGAACTAGCTCTATAACCTAGTACAAATAATTTTACAATAGAGTTGAACTAGCTCTATAACCTAGTACAAATGATTTTACACTACTGTTGAACTAGCTCTACAAGCTAGTTCAAATAATTTTACA
>NC_057800.1:578414507-578429670 GCF_018294505.1 Triticum aestivum
GCTCTACAAGCTAGTTCAAATAATTTGACACTAGAGTTGAACAGGCTCTACAGGTAGTTCAAATAATTTTACACTAGAGTTGAACTAGTTCTACAAGCTAGTTTAAATAATTTTGCACTAGAGTTGAACTAGCTCTATAACCTAGTACAAATAATTTTACACTAGAGTTGAACTAGCTCTATGACCTAGTACAAATAATTTTACACTAGAGTTGAACTAGCTCTATAACCTAGTACAAATAATTTTACACTAGAGTTGAACTAGCTCTATGACCTAGTACAAATAATTTTACACAAGACTCGAACTAGCTCTATAGGCTAGTTCAAATAACTTTCCACTAGAGTTGAACTAGCTCTATAGGCAAGGTCAAATAATTTTACAATAGAGTTGAACTAGCTCTATAACCTAATACAAATAATTTTACACTAGAGTTAAACTAGCTCTACAAGCTAGTTCAAATAATTTTACACTAGAGTTGAACAAGCTCTACAGGATAGTTCAAATAATTTTACACTAGAGTTGAACTAGTTCTACAATCTAGTTTAATTAATTTTACACTATAGTTGAACTTTCTCTATATCCTAGTGCAAATAATTTAACACTAGAGTTGAACTAGGTTTATGACCTAGTACAAATAATTTTACACTAGAGTTGAACTAGCTCTATAACCTAGTACAAATAATTTTACACTAGAGTTGAGCTAGCTCTATGACCTAGTGTCGGGGAAACTAATCCACGAACACATATGGGGCCGGCGGACTGGGCCCCTTTTGGTTCGGCGGGGGGCGAAGATCGCACGAAGAGCAGATCAAGGCGAAGCACACGAGCAGTTTACCCAGCTTCGGAGCTCTCCGGAGAGATAACACTCCTACTGCTGCTTGTCTGGTTGTATTATCTTGTGTTCTTGCTCTAGAGAGAGCGTAGTGTCCTTCTGGCTCACGAATGAATCGAAACGAACCGAACCCCCTTTACGTTGCGCATGGGCCTCCTTTTATACGCTAAAGGGGTCACCGACATGTGGCAACACAGAGAAGGGTACAAATGTAAAAAGTGAGGTGGTTGGTACAGCTACTTGCACAGTGCACCCTACCTAACCCTGACGGTAGGGGACAAGGGCATTAAATGCCCGTCTGAGTCGCCCAAACAGTGCGGAAAGGGACCGTTAGGGGCGCCACCGTTCGCCACGATGGCGATCTTGTCAGCTTCGCATGCCACTGCGCACCGCTGGCTGCACAGCCTCCCGCCACGCGCGCCTGGAGAGGCCCCCAGAGCGACACGTTGGCGGATGAGCTGGAGCGTGGGCACTGAGTGGCCGCCTGCCGCGGCAAGCGCCTTGCCGCTGCTGCTATCTTGTCGGGTCCGGAAGCTTGTCGCTCACCGGGTTTCGAGGTACCTTGGTTGGTCTTCCCGGCAAGCTGCTCTTGCCGGGGCCTTGTTGCCTTGCCAGAGCGCGTGGCGTGTCGCGGAAAGTTCCTTGAAGTGCCTTGGTTGACTTTCCCGGCAAGCTCCTCTTGCCGGGGCCTTGTCTCCTGAGCTTAAATACTTTGTTCTTGAATGGCTCCAAGGGAACCACGGAGGGTCTTGGCGTTCGCCCGGCAAGCCTTGCCGTGGGGTGTTGCAACTGCCCGTGCACAAGTTCAGGGTACTAGGGTACCCCTATTCTAGTACACCGACAGGAGCCCCCGGGCCTAGGCCAGACACGGTGCCGAGCGCTGTTGGGCCAGGCCCAAGACAGGGCACGGGCACACGCGGGCTGGGTCACGCCGAATCTCGCTCCGTATCCACCGCGCTCTCCCCTAACGGCACGCGTTGAATGCGGCATCGTGGGAGAGATCGTGGGTGGTTCTTTATTCGGAAGGGTGAAACGTCCGCCCCGTCCCTCTTTATAAGCAGAGGAAACAGGGGTAGTTCGTTCCCCCTCGTTGGTTGCTGCTACTCCGTCTTCACGAACCTCCACCGCTCCCTCCCTTCTTCTTGAAGCCGAGAGAGCAGCGCTCCGCCCCCCATTGCCACCAGCATCACCAACGCTGTCAACCTCCCCCACCACCTCCGCCATGGCTCCGAAAGTCGACAAGGGAAAGGGCGTGAAGTCGGCCGAGGCGCAGCGGCTCGCGGTGCTGCGGAAGGAGCGGGCGATCTTCTCTCCCCAGCTCGGCGTGCAGGAGCTGAGGGAGTACTTCTACCTCTTTTGGGCGACGGAGACGCGTGCGCATCCACGCACGAGGGTACTCCCGGCCGCTGCTTCGGAGCTGGCTCGGGTACCCATTCTTCGCGCTATTCTTCTATTGCAGGCTCTGCCCGGCCTTCTCGGAGTTCTTCTGCGATATCATGAACACATACGGCTTCCGCCTCCTTGACTTCACCCCCAACGCTGTTCTGACCATGGCAGTTTTCGCACATTTGTGCGAAAACTTTGTCGGAGTCCACCCTAGTGTTGCCCTTTTCCGCCACTACTTCATACCTCGGGTAGAGAGAGGAGAGCCGCTTGCCGGAGGGATCGCCTGGATCTCGAGAGTCGGCAAGAAGGAGGCGTACTTGGAGGGTGAGCTCCGCAGCAAGTGGGATGAGTGGAGAGCGGAGTGGTGCTAGATCGTCGAGGAGAATCCGCAGCCCTTCACCACCGTGCGCCAAGCCCCAATAGTGTGCGGCAATGACTGGAGCAACGTGGCCCCAGAAGACGAGAGGCTGAAGATCACCATTACTAGGATCCTTCGCCTCAGGCTTGCCGGGCTTACTGTAGGCGCTGTAGGCGCGGATTTCCTCCGCCGCCGCATCGCCCCCCCCTGCAGGAGAGGGGGAGGCCCGCCTGGGAATTCAACAACTCGGCGGACATCATGAGGCTGCGGTCGGGCCTCAACTACAACTTCACCATCTTGGAGTTGGATGCAATGCTCCTAGAGTCGCGACCCCCAGCACCCATTCACGCTGCCGAGGGGCGTAGTTCCTTTGTGCAATAATTCTTCGCTTGACCGGATCCGCGCCATGATGCCGTTGTGCGATTCACACGGAATCGTTCCAACTTGGCAAGAGCCTGCGGATGACGTCGTGCAAGCGTTCTTTGACAACTTGGAAGAAGTGCCGGTCCACGCTGACGAGCAGAAGAGCCTCACTCGTGACACCACCGACGAGGAGCTGCAGCGCATCACCACTAGGGCGGAAGAGGTTGTGGCCGCAGCTGTCGTGGGCGTGTTTGGGTTCACCATGGAGGAGGCGGAGGCTGCAGAGGCGGCAAACCTTGCCGAGTGCGCGGAGTTCATTGGCGAGGAAGAGCCTGCCGGCGAGGAAGAACCCGAGCCTTCAGAAAACTTGCCGCAGGAGGAGCCCCCGGCCCCGCCAAGAAGGCGCCTTCGCAGGGCCGGGGACGCAGCGGGGCGGCAGCCGGGTAAACAGCCGCCGAGCCGTGCGATGCGCTCTACCGCGAAAAGCAATGTTGCCGCGGGAGCGCCTCACGCAGCAGCGGCAACTGGAGCGGGATCTTCCCGGGCCACCGCCACCGCCCCCGCCAAGCGGGCAAGGGATCCTACTCCTCCGCCTCGCCGCACCGGAGGAGGGCCGGACTTCGATCTTTCCGCGCTCAGCTCCGACGAGGAGGAAGAAGAGTAAGTTTCTTTGGTGCTCTTGTAGTTCTTCAATCTTGCTGTTTATATCTTGTATCTGACTTGCTTCAATCTAGACTCCTTTCTTTTCAATACGCTGGCCCAGAGAGCGGCGAAGAGGGCCAAGGCCGCCGTGATTGTCATCGAGGATGACCCCACCGTGTTAGCAGGAGGTGGGTCCGAGACCACCTTGACGAACACGGCAATCACTCCTCAAAGCAGCCCCCGGCGCAGCCCCCAGCGTAAGTCCATAGTTAGCTTTCTGTTGTCGGGCGCGCATGAGTGCTTTTTCTTTTGTTGATATCTTGCTTGTTGACTTGTGTAGGAGCAGAGCAGCCACATCAGGAATGCCCGGAAGCTCGCCCCGAAGCGCCATCTGCTTCGACTATGCCGCCAAGGGAGGGTTCCCGGTAAGGGAGCGCTCTCCGGCAAGGGAGAACTCTCCGGCAAGGGGCAGTACCATCGATCCTGCGGCGGCCGAGACCGCAACTGCAGACCTTGGCACAGGTAATTCACTTGCCCAGAAACTTTCCCTTGGGTTCTTCTTCCTCTGATTTTCTTCTCTTGGATTTTTGATTAATTTTTCTCCCTTCTTCGTTTTGCAGACCCATCTGCCGCTGAGCCAATGGAGACAGAGGGCGCCGGCGAGGAAGGGACCGGTGCTGATGAGGCCGCCGGTGAGGAGGCCTCCAAGGCTGCTGCCGCAGAAGCCGGCGACGGGTCGGGCGTTCGCACTGACGACCCTGAGGCCGCAGGAGCGCCAGGCGCTGCACCGACCGCCGATCCCTCTGCTGCTTCTGCGGAGCCGGGCTCCAAGGAGCCCCAGCCCGGCACCTACTTGAAGGCCGGTGACGGTATCTTCATCAAGCTACCCTGGGTGTCGAGCTCCAGGGTGCCGGTCGAGGGGGAAACTTTTGATGAGGAGGTGCTCGCCTCCGCCGGACTGTCGTTGGTCGACGCGCCCAGCAGCAGCAGTGGCGAGCCTGAGGAGGAGCAGCTGCTGCGGAAGCTGCTGTCACTCTACCGCGCTCGGCAAGCCAAGCTGGCTTCCCGGGAAGCGCTTGTCGCGAAGGCGGGAGTCGACATGGAGAAGCGAGCGGAGGAGCTCTGGGGACACAATCAAGAAGCTCTTCGGTCTCTGGCACAGGAGCGGGAGCGACTCGACGAGGAGCGCACGGCCTTCCTTCTCGAGAAGGCCGAAGCTGAGGAGGAACAAAGGCTGGCCACCGAGAAGCAGTCTGCGCGGGAAGGAGAATTGGTGCAGCGGAAGGCCAACCTCGACAGCTATGAGGAGGAGCTCGCCGAGCGCGAGCAAGCACTTGGCGGAGCGCTCAAGGAAGCAAAGGACGCTGCCGCGATCGCAGAGGCCGCCAAGAAAGAGCTGGAGGAGAAAGTGGCGCAGCTGGAGGCCAATATTGGGAAGAGCGGCGAGGAGCTTGCCGCACTCAAGCATGAGCGTGAGAAGGATGCTACCGCCCACGGTGAGCTGCAAGGTCTTCTCGCGGAGAGGGGCAAGGAGCTCAGCGCCGCCAAGGATTCCAACGCGGACCTGGAGCTGAAGCTGGCCACGCTGACGCAGACGCTGGAGGCCGCCAAGGAGCGGGAGAAGACCTTGTCGGAGAAGGTCAAGGCTGACGCAGCACTGCTGGAGAGCATTGCAGTTACCCAGAACTCGTTCGGAGATACTGTGGAGCACTGGACCGAGGGTCTGGTGAATACTGCCGCAGTCATCAACGAGGAGCTGGCGCAGCTGGGGATGGAGGACTTTGGTTATCCTTCCGACGAGAATCTCCAACCCAGCGCCAAGCTCAGCTTGTTCTTCAAGGGCATGGCGACGGCACTCCAGCGGCTCCGGGAGAGGATCCCAAAGCAGCTGGCCAACGAGTCGCGCAAGATCTGCGCCGGAGTTCTCCAGAAGGTGCTGATGAAGGTGGCCTTCCGCAATCCAGGCCTCAGCTTCACCAATGTCCTCAAGTCCTTGCCGCCAGACGCCGATCGGGACGCACTCAAGGCCCTTGTCGCACCCATTGTGGACAAGTTGAGTGAGATCAAGAGAGTCGAGGGCAGACGTGTAGACTAGGCCACCCATTTCTTCTTTTCCCTTGTCGCTGCTAATCATGTTATGAAAACAGTCTGTTAGAGCTGCAACAAGTTATCTTGTAATATAACTTTATTTCTGTTATCAATTGCTATGTTATTTCCTCTACTAGATTCCTTCCTTTGTATGTTTTTACCCTACGCTTCTAGGGAACTTGTCGGCGCAGGCACCCGAGCCGCGAGCACTGAGTGCGGAACTTCAGCAGCCTGCTGGCAGCGCTGCTTCCGACAAGAAACCTTGTCGCAACTAGATGCAGCACACTTAAGTTGTTGAGCGGACTTGAAACAAAGTAAGGGTGCAACTAGCCACGAGTTCGTTCCTCCGTGCACAGGTTTTCCATACAAAGCAGGGTCATTCGAGGAAGATAACTCAAAAAAATTTAAAAAACTGATTGCTCAAACTTTGGCAACTTAGCTTTTCTGTCGTTTGCTTCCCGGCAAGGCAAAACTTTGCTTGAACGACGCCTGGTCCATACCACAATCTTCTCCTTCCCCCCCGGTAAACATGTGTGCGAGGGAACCTTCTTTTCCTTTGTTGAAAAGAAGAAAGAAGAGAAAATAATGATATGGAGCCCTTCGGCTCGTTATTGCTTACCAGATGTAGGTGCTGCACAAAGTGTCAGATAACGCATGCAAGAAAGAAACTAATTGCATGAAATGGACAAGTTGCGCGGAGCACATGGGGTTCTATTTATGCACGGGATCTGCGCCCGGCTTTGTACAAAGGATTACATGCAACAGCGGCAAGACTTGTACAAAAGGTGGTTGCCGGAACGGGTTCCGGCAACCGTGCCCTACGGGAAAAACTTACGAAGATGTGCTATGTTCCAGGAGTTGCTCACCGGAATGCCATCTTCGGTCTCAAGGCGGACAGCACCGGGCCTTGTGACTCGTTTCACCCGATAAGGGCCTTCCCACTTCGGCGTCAACTTGTTGGAATTCTTGGCGGACTGAATGCGCCGAAGAACAAGGTCGCCTTCCTCGAAGCTTCTGGCTTTAACTTTGCGGCTATGGAAGCGGCGCAAAGCTTGCTGGTATCGAGCAGCTCGTACAGCAGCCTGAAGACGATCTTCCTCAAGGAGCAGCGCGTCGTCTTGTCGCAGTTGTTTTTGCTCAAGCTCATCATAAGCAAGCACTTGAGGCGATCCGTATACGAGTTCCGTGGGGAGAACTGCCTCTGCTCCATAGACTAGAGCGAAAGGTGTCTGGCCAGTGGCTCGATTTGGCATCGTTCTGATCGACCAAAGAACCACCGGTAGCTCCTCGATCCAGTTTCTTCCGCACTTGCGCAGCCTGTCAAAAGTTCTAGTCTTGAGTCCGCGCAGCACTTCAGCTTTCGCCCTCTCTGCTTGATCATTGCTTCTCGGATGAGCAACGGAAGCGCAGCAGACCTTGGCGCCAAGGTCTTGGACGTACTGCATGAAGGTGCGGCTCGTGAATTGTGTGCCGTTGTCGGTGATGATCCTATTAGGGATCCCGAAACGTCAAACAATTGACCTGAAGAACTTGACTGCTGACTGTGCTGTCACCTTCCTCACTGGCTGCACTTGCGGCCACTTTGTGAACTTGTCGATTGCGACGTACAAGTACTCAAAGCCTCCGATAGCAAGGGGGAAAGGGCCGAGGATATCGAGCCCCCAGACCGAAAATGGCCAGGATAAAGGGATCGTCTGGAGAGCTTGAGCTGGCTGGTTTATCTATTTGGAGTGGAACTGGCACGCTTCACACTTGGTTACTTGTGCAGTTGCATCCTGGAGGGCTGTCGGCCAAAAGAAACCTTGCCGGAAAGCTTTGCCGGCAAGTGCTCTTGCGCCAATGTGGTGGCCACATATGCCTCCATGTATCTCTGCCAACAGCTTTTGTCCATCTTCCCGGCAAATACACTTCAATTTCACACCGTTGAGTCTTCTTCTGTACAGTATGCTATCGACAAACTGGTACATACTTGACTGCCGGGCTACTCTTTCCGCTTCTTCTTGCTCTTCGAGAAGTTCTCCTGTCTGAAGGAAATGGACAATCTGCTGTGCCCATGCTGGAGCTTGTGGCTTGACAACAAGGACTAAAGGCACATCTGCTGCTGCGGGAACATCCGCTTCTACGGCAAGGACTTACGGCCCTGCCGGAGCTTGATGTTCCCCGGCAAGCTTACCGGAGCAAAACTTGTCGGGAGCGTCTGCTTCAACGGAACAAACCATAAGGCTTGCCGGAGCAGACTGCCCCTCAGCATCCTTGGTGTTGATCTTGGGGACTTTCTTGACGGCGGCTTCGGGGAGCTCTGCCGGAAAGTAGTCACCAGAAACCAACTTCCTCTTCTTGCTTTGTCCAGTTGCTGGTGTTATGGATGCTTGAGTCAACTTGAGCACAAAGATCCCTGGTTCCACAGGTAACTTTAGTGCTGCGCACTTTGACAGGCCGTCAGCGATGTCATTCTGAGCTCTTGGGATATGCTCCATCTGTAGGCCGTCAAAGTGCTCTTCTAGCTTCCTCACTTCATCAACATATGCTTCCATCAATGGACTCTGGTAGTTCTTGTTCACTTGGCGGACGACAAGCTGTGAGTCACCCCTAACAATGAGCTTCTTGATCCCAAGGTCTGCTGCGATTCTGAGACCGGCAAGCAATCCTTCATACTCTGCAGTATTGTTGGTTGCTTGCTCCTTGGGAAAGTGCATCTGGACTATGTACTTGAGGTGCTCTCCGGTGGGCGCGACAAGCAGCACGCCCGCACCGGCGCCTTGCAGCGAGAAGGCACCATCAAAGTACATCAGCCACTCTCTGCTTGCCTCCTTGACGGGGATGCTCGTCTCTGGAATTTCTTCATCTGGGGTTGGCGTCCATTCTGCTATGAACTCTGCCAATGCTCTGCTTTGGATAGTTGAAATGCTCTCAAACTTGAGGCCAAAGCTTGACAGTTCCAGCGCCCACTCGACAATCCTGCCTGTCGCTTCTGGATTTTGCAGTATCCTCTTCAGCGGAAAGCGAGTGACGACTGTGATCTCATGTGCTTGGAAGTAATGGCGCAGCTTTCTCGAGGCCATGAGGAGGCGAAAAGCAACTTCTGCACACCAGAGTACCTTGATCTAGCCCCCTGTAGAAGGGAACTGACAAAGTAAACTGGACGCTGCACCATTCTGTTCTGCATCTTATCACGCTCCTGCGCAGATCCATCTTTGTCGGGACCAGAGCTTGTCGGCGAAGCCCCCTGCTTGTCGCTGGATGCATCTGCCGCGGTTGCTAGCTCATCATCTGCCTCCCTCTCCGCCACTAACGCAGCACTAACCACTTGATTGGTTGCCGCTATATACAGCAGCAACTTCTCTTGCGGCTTAGGTGCGACAAGTATCGGAGTGGAGGACAGGTATCTCTTCAAGTCCTGCAGCGCAGCCTCCGCCTCCGGAGTCCATTTTATTGGACCTGCCTTTTTCAAAATTTTGAAAAATGGCAGGGCGCGCTCAGCAGATCTAGAGATAAACCTGCTGAGAGCAGCCACACAACCGGCAAGCCTTCGTACATCCTTGACGCGCTTTGGTGCTTCGATCTGCTCAATGGCCTTGATCTTGTCGGGATTGGCTTCAATTCCCCGCTGAGACACGAAGAACCCGAGAAGCTTGCCGGATGGGACTCCAAACACGCACTTCTCGGGGTTAAGCTTGAGGTTGATCCTGCACAGATTTGCAAATGTCCCGTCTAAATCTTGAATCAGGGTCGCCCTGTTCTTGCTTTTGACCACTATGTCATCCATGTAGGCTTCCACATTTATGTGCATCTGCGGCTCAAAAGCGTGGTGGACTACCCTTGCGAATGTTGAACCAGCATTCTTCAAACCGAAAGGCATCCGTACGAAGTAGTACGTTCCACACGGGGTGATGAATGTGGTTTTCTCTTCATCCTCTTCTGCCATGAAGATCTGATGATATCCTGAGTATGCATCAAGAAATGAAAGAAAATCACATCCGGCTGTGGAGTCAAGAATCTGGTCAATGTGCGGCAAGGGAAATGGGTCTTTGGGACAAGCTTTATTAACATCAGTGAAGTCAATACAAAGTCTCCATTTCCTGTTAGCCTTGCGCACGACAACAGGATTGGCCAACCACGTGGGATGGAGCACTCCTCTGACAAGGCCTGCTGCTTCCAACTTCTTGATTTCTTCTGCGATGAATTTTTGGTGCTCCACTGCATGTTTCCTGACTTTCTGCTTGACGGGCCGTGCATGAGGATAGACGGCAAGGTGGTGCTCAATTACTTTCCTGGGAACACCGGGGATATCAGACGGTTGCCACGCAAACACGTCAACATTCGCCCGCAGGAAAGCAACGAGCGCGCTTTCCTATTTGGGGTCAAGAGTGGCGCTGATGGTGAAGGTACCACCAGCGCCGTCCTCCTTGGCGGACACCTTCTTGGTATCAGGTGGAGCTGTCATTGCCTTCTTACACTTGCCGGTGGAGCTCGATGGTGCGTCCTCGATGGTAGCGCAGCACTCCGAAGAGGTGCGTTTGCCGGAGTGGGCATCAGAGCTCTTGCCGGAGTTGTTCTTCTTCTTCTTCCCCCCAGGAGCTTCAGCGGCAAGTGTCTTGCGTTCTGTTGCGGCTGCTGCTTCCCGGTAGATCTTGTCGGCACAGATAAGAGCATCCTTCTTGTCGCCAGGGACAGAGATGACACTTATCGGGCCTAGCATTTTCAGTACGTTGTACGCATAGTGAGAAGCTGCCATGAACTTGGCGAGTGCCGGACGGCCAAGGATTCTATTGTAAGGTAATGGAAAGTCAGCAACATCAAATGTGACCCTCTCAGTCCTGAAGTTCAGCTCGCTGCCAAATGTTACCGGCAACGTGATCTTTCCCTTCGGCTTGCTTCTTCCCGGGTTGATTCCTTGAAATGTACCGGTCTCTTCGAGCTCGCTGTCAGGGATCTGGAGTTTCTGGAGCACCGCGGAGGATATCAGGTTCAAGTCGGCCCCGCCGTCAACTAGCATCTTAGTGACCTTGAGGTTGCAGATTGTTGGTGAAACCAACATCGGCAAGCACCCGACCGCAGTTATGCGATCAGGGTGGTCCTCAATATCAAAGATGATAGGCGTGCTAGACCATTTCAGAGGCTTGCGTGACTCGACGGGTGGTTCTGCTGCATTAACTTCCCGCACCCACTACTTGAGATGGCGGTGCGAGGTATGCAGAGAAGCACCACCGTCAACGCACAGGACCTCTGTGGCTTTCTAGAATTCCTGCTCATCAGTCTCCTCATCATCCATGTCTTCATCATCGTCGTCATCTTCATCCTTGTCGCGGCCGCGAGGAGGTCTATCTCCTTGCCGCTGTTTGGCCTTGCCGCGGCGTCCTCCTCGGCCGGGACGTTTCTTCCCGGATCCCCCAGCACCTTCCTGGGCCTTCTCCTTGTCGCGCCGCTCGTATTCAGCTTTCTGTTGCTCAACAAGCTGCTCGACTTTCTTACAGTTCTGGAGATCATGGCCCTTGGTGCGGTGGATCTTGCAATACTGCTTGTTGGTGCCGTCCTGCTTGTCGGCGACCGCCACCTCCGCGGCAACCTCCTTGCCAGAGTCACCAGCTTTGGCTTCCTTGGCGCCACCACCGTTGCCGGACTTCTCAACAGCTAGCACCTCTTTGCCTTTCCTCCTTCTGTTGTTCCGCCGCCGGTTTTTCCTTGCCGGGGCAGCATCTTCGCTGTCAGATCCTCCCGCTCCAACATTCTCTCCGGGGAGTCTCCTCCCTTCCTCAGCACGTGCACACTTGTCGGCCAGTGCATATAACTCACTGACGTCCCTGAGCTTGCACATCGCCATTTCCTCCCGCATCCTGCGGTTTCGCACGTTCTGATGGAACGCGCTGATCACCGCGGCAGGGTGGACGTCTGGGATGTTGTGCTGCACACTGCTGAATCTCTGAATGTACTTGCGCAGCGGCTCTCCTTCCTTCTGGGCGAGCAGATGAAGATCACTCTCCTGGCCATGAGGCTTGTGTCCGCCTGTGAAGGCGCCGACAAACTGATGGCACAGATCTGCCCAAGAGGATATGGAGTTGTCCGGCAAGTGCATGAGCCAGGACCTGACGTTGGGCTTGAGTGCCAGCGGGAAGTAGTTGGCAAGGTGTGACGCCCCCGATTCAATCGTACACTAATCATGCACGCAAATGTGTACGATCAAGATCAGGGACGCACGGGAAGATATCACAACACAACTCTACAAATAAAATAAGTCATACAAGCATCATAATACAAGCCAGGGGCCTCGAGGGCTCGAATACAAGTGCTCGATCATAGACGAGTCAGCGGAAGCAACAATATCTGAGTACAGACATAAGTTAAACAAGTTTGCCTTAAGAAGGCTAGCACAAACTGGGATACAGATCGAAAGAGGCGCAGGCCTCCTGCCTGGGATCCTCCTAACTACTCCAGGTCGTCGTCAGCGGGCTGCACGTAGTAGTAGGCACCTCCGGTGTAGTAGGGGTCGTCGTCGACGGTGGCGTCTGGCTCCAGAACTCCAGCATCTGGTTGCGACAACCAGGTAGAAGGGAAAAGGGGGAACAGAGGGAGAAAAGCAACCGTGAGTACTCATCCAAAGTACTCGCAAGCAAGGAACTACACTACATATGCATGGGTATATGTGTAAGGAGGCCATATCAGTGGACTGAACTGCAGAATGCCAGAATAAGAGGGGGATAGCTAATCCTGTCGAAGACTACGCTTCTGGCAGCCTCCGTCTTGCAGCATGTAGAAGAGAGTAGATTGAAGTCCTCCAAGTAGCATCTCCAAGTAGAATCTCCAAATAGCAACTCCAAGTAGCACCTCCAGTAGCATCGCATAGCATAATCCTTCCCGGCGATCCTCTCCTCGTCGCCCTGCGGAAAAGCGATCACCGGGTTGTATCTGGCACTTGGAAGGGTGTGTTTTATTAAGTATCCGGTTCTAGTTGTCATAAGGTCAAGGTACAACTCCAAGTCGTCCTGTTACCGAAGATCACGGCTATTCGAATAGATTAACTTCCCTGCAGGGGTGCACCACATAACCCAACACGCTCGATCCCATTTGGCCGGACACACTTTCCTGGGTCATGCCCGGCCTCGGAAGATCAACACGTCGCAGCCCCACCTAGGCTCAACAGAGAGGCCAACACGCCGGTCTAAACCTAAGCGCACAGGGGTCTGGGCCCATCGCCCATAGCACACCTGCACGTTGCGTACGCGGCCGAAAGCAGACCTAGCCTAGTGGCATTCCAGTCCAATTCAGCGCGCGCCGCTCCGTCGCTGACGTCTGAAGTGCTTCGGCTGATACCACGACGTCGGGATACCCATAACTACTCCCACGTAGATGGTTAGTGCGTATAGGCTCGTAGCCAGACTCAGATCAAATACCAAGATCTCGTTAAGCGTGTTAAGTATCCGCGAACGCCGAACAGGGCCAGGCCCACCTGTCTCCTAGGTGGTCTCAACCTGCCCTGCCGCTCCGCCACAAAGTAACAGTCGGGGGCCGTCGGGAACCCAGGCCCACCTCTACCGGGATGGAGCCACCTGTCCTTTCAGCCCCCTCGTCAGAATCACTTGCGGGTACTCAATGAGCTGACCCGACTTTAGTCACCATCTGTATAGTATGTATGTATGTATAGTATATACCCGTGATCACCTCCCAAGTGATCACGGCCCGATAGTATAGCAAGGCAGACTGACAAGAATGTAGGGCCAATGATGATAAACTAGCATCCTATACTAAGCATTTAGGATTGCAGGTAAGGTATCAACAGATGTAGCGACAATGTCAGGCTATGCATCAGAATAGGATTAACGAAAGCAGTAACATGCTACACTACTCTAATGCAAGCAGTATAGAGGAGAATAGGCGATATCTGGTGATCAAGGGGGGGCTTGCCTGGTTGCTCTGGCAAGAGAGAGGGGTCGTCAACTCCGTAGTCGAACTGGTCAGCAGCAGCGTCGGTCTCGTAGTCTACCGGAGAGAATAGGGGGAAGAAATAATGAATACAGAGCAAACAAAGCATCACAAAATATAACAAGGCAATACGCGGTGTTCGGTGTGCCCTAACGCGGTAGTAGGTGATACCGGTGAAGGGGGGAAAACATCCGGGAAAGTATTCCCGGTGTTTCGTGTTTTCGGGCAGAGGAGCCGGAGGGGGAAAGTTGCGAGTTCGATAGGTTAGGGGTGTGTGGCGGACGAACGGACTGCGTATCCGGATTCGTCTCGTCGTTCTGAGCAACTTTCATGTTGAAAATAATTTAATCCGAGTTACGGATTAAAAGTTATGATTTTCTAAAGATTTAAATCATTTTCTGATTTTAATTAATTATTTAAATTAACATTATCCAGAATAGTGTTTGCTGATGTCAGCATGACGTCAGCATGGCGTCAGCAGTCAACAGGGGTGTTGACTGGTCAATCTGACGTGTGGGACCCACTGGCATAGACTGTTTAGGCTAATCACTGTTTAACTAATCTAACTACTGTTTAATTAAACTAATTAGTTAATTAGGTTAATCTAATTATGATTAATTAACTTAATTAATTCCTTAATTAATTAATTAATTTAATTATTGTTATTTATTTAATTATTTTTATTATTTATCTATTATTTTTTTTAATTCCTAATTCCTTTTTTTTAAAATAAAACGTTTTGGGCCGTGGGGCCACCCGGTCAGTGACCTATCAGGCCAAACGGGCGCTGGTGCTTGCGGTTACGGGCCACGGGCGCGGGCGTGGCACGCCCAAGTGGGACGAGGCCACCGGGCGCCGCGGGCAACCGTGGAGGGGAGCGGGCGGCAGGAGGCCGTGGATGGTGCGGTGACGAGACGCGCGGGCCGGGGAGTAGGGCGGCGCTACCAGGCCAGACGGGATGACGAGCGTGGGCGGTTGCGACTAGGCTCGACGGGAGCGTGCGTCCAGGGCCAGGGCACACCGGCGAGCGGGTTGGCTCTGGCCGTGGGCGCGCCGGGCGGAGCACGGCCACGGTGGCCAACGGGCGAAACAGAGAAAGGGAGGGGAGACGACGGCTCACAGTGGGCCGGTCGGGGAGGGCCGCGGGCTCGGGGTGGATGGCGAGGCGGAGGATGGGGACGGGCGACGTAGACGGGGAGGCGGCGCCGACGACGGCGGTTGGCGGGGTGACTCCGGCGGGGTGGTCCGGCGTCGGCGCAGGGCATCGGGGGCGTCGATTGCCCCCGACCGGATCCACGCAGGAGGGAGGTTGAGGAAGCGGGCGACGGCGGGGCCACGCGGGCGGCGTCAGTGAGGTGGCGGTGGGTGGCGACGGAGTCAGGGCGAGCGATGGGGGCGACGGGATCGGGGTCCGCGGCGACGAATGGATGGAGACGGATGCGGGGCGGCGATGCGGCGGTCCGGCGGAGGAGGATCAGCCGACCCGCGGTGGGCGGCGCCACGGGGCGCATCGGCTTCGGGTCCCTGCCCCCGACCTCGATCCAGATCGGGGGAAGAGAACGAAAGAGTGGGTGGGA
>NC_057800.1:578430148-578438044 GCF_018294505.1 Triticum aestivum
TTTTTTTTAGCTTTGTTTTCTGTTTTCTTTTCTTTATCTATTTTCTTTTAATTTCTGTTTTATAAAATATAAATACAACTCCTAATTTAATGTTATAATTTATTCTACTGCCCCAAAAGTTTGACACCTAATTAAAATAGTTTGTATTATTATTATTTTTAAAAGGCATTTAATTAATTGTTATAGCTGCTATTTTAATTAGTTTAGAGCCTTTAAACATTTTATAAAATTTGTGGTTTCTCCACTAGTATTACCCATGATTTATTTGACACATTTTGGACATTTTAGTTTTAATGTTTGAAAACTTTTGTTGTTCGCCTAAATCTCAAATTTGAATTTGAATCGTTTTCGAACTAACGCGAGATTAGCGACAGTAACGGAGGTGATGTGGTGTCATTAGCAGAGGTTACTGTAGCTTGATTATCCGGGCGTCACAATTCTCCTCCACTACAAGAAATCTCGTCCCGAGATTTAGGAGCAGGAGTAAGGGGGAAGGGATCTAATTACAAAATGCTAACGGATCTTCTCAGTCTTGGTTACTCTTCTCGAAGAGGTCGACCCATTATATTGATGTCTTCCTTTCTCTGCTTCAGGTCATCATGATGAGTCATCATCCTTTCTTCGGAAATTTCATCGTACTAACGAAAGATTAAGGGGGTATACCGAAGAATGGATCTCTGCAGGGTAGATTATCTGGTAGACAACAACGAGGAAGGTGGCGGAAAGTAACTCTCGAATTGAAATTTAAGACAATATCGAGAGCAAAGCAAGAAGGTGCAAAATAGAAGTTTCAAGCGCATAGGCAATCGTTCGTTGCCTGAAGCGAAGTGTGAAAGGGGTTCAGAGCAATGGGAATAAGTATTGCGTCTGATACCAGATTGATGATCTCATCGGAAGGTGGCTCGTGAATTACACACGAGGCCACGCGTGAGGAATAACTTTGGGAACAGGGGGTGCACAGGAGAGTCAGGTTTCGATCCTGTGGAACTGTGGGTTATGGGCCCACCATGTGGGTTAAAAATAGGAGCGGTGACATCTCGCACGGTCACAATAGCAAGGCATGTCAGAGGGTAGCCTATCAGTTATGTCGGCACAATGTCGGTACCAGGGGCGAGGGACGAAGAGAACCATTTTCCTGCTCGTTGAACGAGGCGGACCAATAGGCAAAGTTCTCGTCCATCGGTGGTGACCGGAATGCTATCGACAATTTCAACAGGGTCTTACTGACAGAGTTGTACACCGAGGTGTTTACATAAGCAGGAGAATTACCACTGCTTGATTAAGTAGTTTACAAGAAAGTTTGAACAAAACAACGGGAAGGAAAATGTGCTTAAACACGTATATCAGGGGTATATCCTTCCCAAGGACAAGCAGAGCATGATATCCATGACAGGATATTATGTAGAAAACTCCTTAGGTAGGGGAGAGAAATTTCATGACATTACCCATACAACGGTGCTTGGATAATTGAGCAAGAAACATTTAGCATTGGGCTTCGAATGTTCTTATTGAAAATCGGAGTACCACAGGCATGCTTCGAGATAGCATTGACATGGTCATTAGGTGAAGATCAGACTTTGGGAACACAAAGGATCCATCAGGAACAACTTATAGAATAAGTCTTCCAATTTCCTCACGGAAGAATGACTAACACTGCTAAAAGGAAGAACTATAACAATAGGCCCTCCGGGAAGGTGTGTTAGGATGACATCACCTTATCGGGTTAAAGACCAATGAATATGTTCAAACCATCACATCTGACCAAGGTTCAGGTATGATTGGTGTCAGGATACCTCGGGCTCAGGATGCCTGAGAAGAAAGGTGCAACACAAATTGATGGGATAACACTGTAAGATTCTCGGGAAATGAACCATGAAGTGATTTCCGTTAACAAGAGTTCATCATTATCCCAAGGAGAGGACAAGGAGGTGGATGATGAACTCAACGACAATTCTTCGAGATTTCCAAAAGATGGATTTCCACAATTAGGTGAACAAGGAGATAACATTTGTCAGATCAAATGATATAAGGAAGCAAGCTCGAGGAAAACATACACAATTAAACATTGGTTGAAAGGTGCACCCGAGATATGGGTTGGGTTGCACGACCAATGTGAGAATGGTGATTCAATAATCAACAGTCTAAGAATGAACGACCGACCATTAACTTCAAAGCAATAGGGTTGCTAGAAGTTTTGGGATTACACATCACAGTCTATTTGTCGGTGTTTAGAAATAACACGGTGACCAGGAAAAGAATGGTGATGGTGATAAGTATCACTTGTATCAAGAATTCTCCAGAGGTGGTGAAATTCTCACAACATTGAGGACATAAGAGATGTTAATGTTCCAAGGTAAAGAAGAACATTTACTGGATAACAAGGAACTCAAGGTATAACACCAAACACGGACAAGCTTGTGTTGGTGGGAAGGCAATAAAGTGGTCAATGATAACACAAATCATCAAGGGCAAGGATGGTATTTCTCATCATGAACCCAATTGATATCCTGGAAGAGCTCAGAACGGTCATGATGATCACGACACATTTGTCGAGAGATTCCATGAAGACGTAATAAATCAGCGACGACATTAAGTCAAAGGAATGAGGTAGCGGAAGGTTATTGGAACCATGGGTAGGACACAAACTTGAAATCAGGATTGTTGTTCAAGGCGAACGGTATGACAAGGAAGATCGATTGTAAGATTAGCTCACCGTCGAAACTTGTGCTCCGAGAAGAAGGACCAGGTAGCACAGTTAAGATCAGCACGATACTGCTAGAGCCGAACAGGCTAGGAATGATAGATCGAGTACAAACTCGTAAGCAAAGAAGAATACTAAGAGCTGTTTAGTCGTGGTGTGGACTCGATTCAGTTATCGGTGTCCTTGAGGGTTTAATAACTCAGAGCCCGCGAAAAATTGGAATCAATGAGAATGTAGCACTTGATGAATAAGTCGTAAGAGGTTATGCAGTTCCGTGATAACCTTGAGATACCAGGGGGATAATACTCGAAGATAGATCAAAGTAGAGGTTGGACTGGGGTATTGCTCTACAGAAGACAAGTGCTTAAACCTGCACGAGAAATGTAATTTAAAGGAGAACATGGTCGGAACCACGATTGCAAAAGGCCAGATCCCAGATATAAGATGAACTTGTACCAAAGGAATAATTAATTTAAGAGAAGTTTTAATGATAAGATCTACATCGAGTCCATGGGCATGAACGCAAGGTTCAAGGTCGACTCCCACTTCTCCAATGCATACCTTTTCATTCACTTCTCATTTTCGACGAAGTCGTAGTGTTGAAATTTTATCTGGTAATCACCCGAAGAATATAACTCGTGAAAACTCTCGGGTTTGCACAGTCTAGGGAAGGCCTTGGTACAACCCATCGGGTATCTTAGGAACATATACTACAAAGTTTAGAAGTAAATAACTCAAGTTCGAAAGCAGAGCAAGGTTGGCCAAGCAGACAATACAATTTACCAAAGGCATTATGTATCCGAGAAAAGGCTCACAAGTTTATTGAATATGAAGGGCGTTGTCAGATAAAATCCAACAAAGGATCTGGTGGTCCACAAGGGATCTGACGTGAGCATCGGTACTCAACTAGAGGAAGCATATTATAGAAACAACTGACTAACTCAATTGTCAAATGCAAAGGAATTATGATTTCCAAATCAAGAGATCAGAAGCAATGCTCTGATTAGGGGTGGATAAGTTGAATAGCCGTAGGGTACAATCAAAGACAATTGGATTGGTTGAGAACCAATTCCAGTAAAAAGAATGGCAGCTCAGCCGGAAAAGTAATTTATAAGGATCAATGATGATTGCGTGTATTCGCAGAATATTGAGTCAATAGACTCAAAATGATAATGACAAGGAATGTCTATAAGATTTCTATACTTATGGAATTAATCATAATGAAAGCAAACAAGAAATTCCAGAGCAATAGGTTGCTGAGGATTTTCGGAATATCGGGTGGTATTTCGAAGACTTTTGTGTAACACATGAACAACTGGGGGATGAGCGGATACTCGATAAGTGCGAGAATTAACCATAGGGGTATTCAAGTGACAAAGAACAGCAAGGCAGTAAGCTCAAGGGATTATTGAAACAACGACGAGTTTTTCAGGGTATCTTGTAATAACAAGACCACTGGGGATGAATGTAAGAATAACAAATGCAAGTAGTTATCCATAAGGGTTTGCGGTGGAAGGTGAATTGCAAACGCGATGAACACAAGTTCTCGGGTTAACAGTGGAGAGTATCTTCAGGGTCTTCTGGTGCAGCAGACGATCATTAGTAATAAGGGGCTCTCCGGGTGAAAGTGATAACGAGATCCTAATGTTAGACTTAGTAAACTTCATTTAACCCGAATAGAGGAGAGATCAGAGTCCCAGAGTATAGACGAGGAGTAAAAGATCCTAATACCTCCCGATGGCGACGTGGGCCCATGGGCCACACAGCCATGTTACTAAAAGTTTTTCAATGACTAGACTCGACTTCGGCCAAGGAGTTGGAAAGGGGGATTCCTACAGGCAGTCGGCTCTGATACCAACTTGTGACGCCCCCGATTCAATTGTACACTAATCATGCACGCAAATGTGTACGATCAAGATCAGGGACTCACGGGAAGATATCACAACACAACTCTACAAATAAAATAAGTCATACAAGCATCATAATACAAGCCAGGGGCCTCGAGGGCTCGAATACAAGTGCTCGATCATAGACGAGTCAGCGGAAGCAACAATATCTGAGTACAGACATAAGTTAAACAAGTTTGCCTTAAGAAGGCTAGCACAAACTGGGATACAGATCGAAAGAGGCGCAGGCCTCCTGCCTGGGATCCTCCTAACTACTCCAGGTCGTCGTCAGCGGGCTGCACGTAGTAGTAGGCACCTCCGGTGTAGTAGGGGTCGTCGTCGACGATGGCGTCTGGCTCCTGAACTCCAGCATCTGGTTGCGACAACCAGGTAGAAGGGAAAAGGGGGAAAAGAGGGAGAAAAGCAACCGTGAGTACTCATCCAAAGTACTCGCAAGCAAGGAACTACACTACATATGCATGGGTATATGTGTAAGGAGGCCATATCAGTGGACTGAACTGCAGAATGCCAGAATAAGAGGGGGATAGCTAATCCTGTCGAAGACTACGCTTCTGGCAGCCTCCGTCTTGCAGCATGTAGAAGAGAGTAGATTGAAGTCCTCCAAGTAGCATCTCCAAGTAGAATCTCCAAATAGCAACTCCAAGTAGCACCTCTAGTAGCATCGCATAGCATAATCCTACCCGGCGATCCTCTCCTCGTCGCCCTGTGGAAAGCGATCACCGGGTTGTATCTGGCACTTGGAAGGGTGTGTTTTATTAAGTATCCGGTTCTAGTTGTCATAAGGTCAAGGTACAACTCCAAGTCGTCCTGTTACCGAAGATCACGGCTATTCGAATAGATTAACTTCCCTGCAGGGGTGCACCACATAACCCAACACGCTCGATCCCATTTGGCCGGACACACTTTCCTGGGTCATGCCCGGCCTCGGAAGATCAACACGTCGCAGCCCCACCTAGGCTCAACAGAGAGGCCAACACGCCGGTCTAAACCTAAGCGCACAGGGGTCTGGGCCCATCGCCCATAGCACACCTGCACGTTGCGTACGCGGCCGAAAGCAGACCTAGCCTAGTGGAGTTCCAGTCCAATTCGGCGCGTGCCGCTCCGTCGCTGACGTCTGAAGTGCTTCGGCTGATACCACGACATCGGGATACCCATAACTACTCCCACGTAGATGGCTAGTGCGTATAGGCTCGTAGCCAGACTCAGATCAAATACCAAGATCTCGTTAAGCGTGTTAAGTATTCGCGAACGCCGAACAGGGCCAGGCCCACCTGTCTCCTAGGTGGTCTCAACCTGCCCTGCCGCTCCGCCACAAAGTAACAGTCGGGGGCCGTCGGGAACCCAGGCCCACCTCTACCGGGATGGAGCCACCTGTCCTTTCAGCCCCCTCGTCAGAATCACTTGCGGGTACTCAATGAGCTGACCCGACTTTAGTCACCATCTGTATAGTATGTATGTATGTATAGTATATACCCGTGATCACCTCCCAAGTGATCACGGCCCGATAGTATAGCAAGGCAGACTGACAAGAATGTAGGGCCAATGATGATAAACTAGCATCCTATACTAAGCATTTAGGATTGCAGGTAAGGTATCAACAGATGTAGCGACAATGTCAGGCTATGCATCAGAATAGGATTAACGAAAGCAGTAACATGCTACACTACTCTAATGCAAGCAGTATAGAGGAGAATAGGCGATATCTGGTGATCAAGGGGGGGGGGGGCTTGCCTGGTTGCTCTGGCAAGAGAGAGGGGTCGTCAACTCCGTAGTCGAACTGGTCAGCAGCAGCGTCGGTCTCGTAGTCTACCGGAGAGAAGAGGGGGAAGAAATAATGAATACAGAGCAAACAAAGCATCACAAAATATAACAAGGCAATACGCGGTGTTCGGTGTGCCCTAACGCGGTAGTAGGTGATACCGGTGATGGGGGGAAAACATCCGGGAAAGTATTCCCGGTGTTTCGTGTTTTCGGGCAGAGGAGCCGGAGGGGGAAAGTTGCGAGTTCGATAGGTTAGGGGTGTGTGGCGGACGAACGGACTGCGCATCCGGATTCGTCTCGTCGTTCTGAGCAACTTTCATGTTGAAAATAATTTAATCCGAGTTACGGATTAAAAGTTATGATTTTCTAAAGATTTAAATCATTTTCTGATTTTAATTAATTATTTAAATTAACATTATCCAGAATAGTGTTTGCTGACGTCAGCATGACGTCAGCATGGCGTCAGCAGTCAACAGGGGTGTTGACTGGTCAATCTGACGTGTGGGACCCACTAGCATAGACTGTTTAGGCTAATCACTGTTTAACTAATCTAACTACTGTTTAATTAAACTAATTAGTTAATTAGGTTAATCTAATTATGATTAATTAACTTAATTAATTCCTTAATTAATTAATTAATTTAGTTATTGTTATTTATTTAATTATTTTTATTATTTATCTATATTTTTTTTTTAATTCCTAATTCCTTTTTTTAAATAAAACGTTTTGGGCCGTGGGGCCACCCGGTCAGTGACCTATCAGGCCAAATGGGCGCTGGTGCTTGCGGTTATGGGCCACGGGTGCGGGCGTGGCACGCCCGAGTGGGACGAGGCCACCGGGCGCCGCGGGCAACCGTGGAGGGGAGCGGGCGGCAGGAGGCCGTGGATGGTGCGGTGACGAGCCGCGCGGGCCGGGGAGTAGGGCGGCGCTACCAGGCCAGACGGGATGACGAGCGTGGGCGGCTGCGACTAGGCTCGACGGGAGCGTGCGTCCAGGGCCAGGGCGCACCGGCGAGCGGGTTGGCTCTGGCCGTGGGCGCGCCGGGCGGAGCACGGCCACGGTGGCCAACGGGCGAAACAGAGAAAGGGAGGGGAGACGGTGGCTCACAGTGGGCCGGTCGGGGAGGGCCGCGGGCTCGGGGTGGATGGCGAGGCGGAGGATGGGGACGGGCGACGTAGACGGGGAGGCGGCGCCAACGACGGCGGTTGGCGGGGTGACTCCGGCGGGGTGGTCCGGCGTCGGCGCAGGGCATCGGGGGCGTCGATTGCCCCCGACCGGATCCACGCAGGAGGGAGGTTGAGGAGGCGGGCGACGGCGGGGCCGCGCGGGCGGCGTGAGTGAGGTGGCGGTGGGTGGCGACGGATTCAGGGCGAGCGATGGGGGCGACGGGATCGGGGTCCGCGGCGACGAATGGATGGAGACGGATGCGGTGCGGCGATGCGGCGGTCCGGCGGAGGAGGATCAGCCAACCCGCGGTGGGCGGCGCCACGGGGCGCATCGGCTTCGGGTCCCTGCCCCCGACCTCGA